>NC_065524.1:16323511-16328256 GCF_006386435.1 Epinephelus moara
TGAGATCTGCATGTTCAAGAAAACAGTTTGAGATGATCTGAGCTTTGTGACGTTCAAGAAAACAGTTTGAGATGATCTGAGCTTTGTGACATGGCGTGTTATCCAGCTGGAAGTAGCCATCAGAAGATGGGTACACTGTGGTCATAAAGGGATGGACACGGTCAGCAACAATACTCAGGTAGGCTGTGGTGTTTAAACCATGCTCAGTTGGTACTAAGGGGCCCAAAGTGTGCCAAGAAAATATCCCCCACACCATTACACCACCACCAGCAGCCTGAACCGTTGATACAAGGCAGGATGGATCCATGCTTTCATGTTGTTACACCAAGTTCTGACCCTACCATCTGAATGTTGCAGTAGAAATCGAGACTCATCTGACCAGGCAATGTTTTTCTAATCTTCAGTTGTCCAATTTTGGTGAGCCCTGCAAAACCTAGCCACAGTTTCCTGTTCTCAGCTGACAGGAGTGGCACCTGGTGTGGTCTTCTGCTGCTGTAGCCCATCTGCTTCAAGGTTCGACGTGTTGTTGGTTCAGAGATGGTCTTCTGCATACCTTGGTTGTAACGAGTGGCTATTTGAGTTACTGTTGACTTTCTATCATCTTGAACCAGTCTGGCCGTTCTCCTCTGACCTCTGGCATCAACAAGGCATTTTCACCCAGAGAACTGCTGCTCACTGGATATTTTCTATTTTTTGCACCATCCTCTGTAAACCCTAGAGATGGTTGTGTGGGAAAATCCCAGTAGATCAGCAGTTTCTGAAATACTCAGACCAGCCTGTCTGGCACCAACAACCATACCACGTTTCAAGTCACTTTAATCATCTTTCATTTCCATTCTGATGCTCGGTTTGAATTTCAGCAGGTCGTCTTGACCATGTCTACATGCCTAAATGCATTGAGTGCTATATGATTGGCTGATTAGCTATTTGCATTAATGAGCAGTTCAACAGGTGTACCTAATAAAGTGGCCGGTGAGTGTATATCACATGTCTAACTGCAGGGTGAAAGTAAGGAATTACATCAACTCTTGTAACTGTATCGAAGTCGTATTTTTAGAAATATTAGTAATTCTACTTTTACTTAAGTAACCTTCTTTCTGTCTTTGCTTTTTGAAGTTTCCTCCACAAGTAAAAATGAGGACATATAATCAACAATTATGTCATTATTGGTTAAGGGTAGCATTAGGCCTTTTGTACCTTGACATCGGTAATGAAAAAAAAAGGTTGCGTTCACTTTAATTAATCACCGGTTTAGTGCACCACCTGGTCAGCACGCTCAGTAATCCAAATCAAACACACCCAACAGGTGTGCGTGTGGCTAACATGCTAAATGCTAACACGCTCACGGGCCTCCTTGACAGCGTTGACGAGTACAGTGTGACAGAGTGATTGGGACTGGTTATACTGGGACAGAGAGGCTGGGTGGACTGGATATGAGCTAAAACGAGAGAATGAACGAGCAGAGAAGTCACACCTGGTGCAGACTGAGGGGGACATAGCAGTGCGCGAGACTCATGTTTACACAGGTGAGTAACTTTGACAACTGTGCACCACAGGTTGTTTAATATCTGTGCAGTGTTTCTTGCGCTTTGATTTGTGTGTTTGTTTGTGGCTGCAGCTGCTGTGGAGTTTGTTCTCTGCGTGGTCTGCCTTGGTGATGTTTTAATCTGCTGTCTTTATAAAAAGCGTCAGGTTATTTAATTTATGTGGTGTCCACAGGGTCATTTCTGTTTAGCTGTTTGAGTTTTGTCTCCTTTCTTGTTAATTATATTAACATTTAGTGAGGAAGGCGGTTGTGTAATTGCTAATTAGTTGTGTGATCTATAGTGTGATATGTACACCTTTTTTTTTCTCACAGCGCCATCATCAGGTTAAATGTGCATATATGGTCAAACTTAAATTAATAGCCCGGGCTATTATTTGCTTAAATCACAGAAATCAACATGCCTATATTTGGGACAGGTGCCTCCATTTGGGACAGGTGCCTCCATATGGGACAGGTTTTTAATTCCTTTCACACAAAACTGTTGCTCTGTAAAAATCGGGTAATACAATCAAATTGTTTATTTAAACCAGTGTGAATATTGTTTGATAATTAAACTTTAGATATCAACTATGAATCATTCAGGATTACGGCACCTCCCATGCTGACACAACACCACTTTATCCTATTAAAACAATACTCACAACAACTTGAATTATTTTTTAGGAAAACCCCTTTTCATTCTTTTGATCGGAGGTCCCTTAGGCTAAAGGNGGAGTTTTAAGAGGGAAATTCGGTCCCGGGATCACGGCACAAGGGAAGAGGCAGACTTGGGAGTGCATTGCCCGACAAATCAATGCGCCGGTACGTGCTGCAATCCAAAGCGGGCGTTATTGCATTACTATGCTGGGTGGGACAAGTAAGCTCATCCCTAATGAGGTCAACCACAACCATTATCCCTGCACGATCAAGCTGGTAGCGTCTTATTAAATCACTGTCGTTCAATATACGGAGAATATCTCTCCTTCCTCTCTGTCTTTCCGCCATCTTCTCTGTTTAAGACACTCTTAGGCTTCTTAAAAGTCCTCCTCCCTCCTCTTAACAGTTTTTCACCTTAGGAGCTCTCGTAAGGCCTAAGATGCTTTGTGAATAACTTTTATCTTACCAAGGGAAAATTGGTCACTAAGAGCTACTTTTAGTCTTAGGATTCTTTGTGAATACGGGCCCAGGCCTCTATTTGAGACAGACCTTTATTTATCAAAATGTGTGACCACACTAGGCTAGCAAAAGGGACTAGGTGTTTAATTGAGACTAGGCTTTTATTTGAAGTTTTAGGGTAGGTTTATGACCAAATACCTACAAAACCAATGTCATGCCCATCAGTTTAATATGTAGCCTACTTTACATTTTGTGCTAATTATTAGCAAATGTTATTATATGCTAACACACTAAACTAAGATGGTTTTCCATTTCTAACGAAGCTTTTCAAACAAGGAGCACTCCACTGGTGCAGAGTTTAAGCCCACTGGCTGAACGTATTCTTCAGAAAAATTAGTCAGTTGAGAAGAAATCACTTCCTGTATGCTTTTATCATTCTTGAGTAGGCTACTAATTGGTCAAACTCATCATGGTAATGATCAATTATTATGATATTTCAATAAGAAAATCAATAATATATATTTATATTGATAGTTTATGGTGATTTCTGTGGTGTTTTTAGTGGTTAGCAATCCAGTTACTTTGGTTCACTAAAGTACTAAGTGCTTAAACTATGAGACATGGTTAATTAATTGAAATCAGGTTGATTTTATGGCAGTAAAATGAAATACAAATGAGAGCTTTTCATGTAAAAACAAGTAAATCAAAGTCAATGCTTGAAGCAAATAATGTATCTGATATCTCCCAGAGACTTTATTTATATGCACATGACAAAACATGGAGCACACACACCCACATGAGGTGGCACATTTAAATGCGTCTTCACACTGTCTCAATATTTGCAAACCCAAATATAACAGCTGGGATACAACAGCTGCTCTCGGGCTGAACCGTGTTAACATATTACGATCATACTCGGAGAAGACGGACATCTGTTGCAGTGATGATATTCACTGCTTACAGAACAACTTACTCAGACACATTAGTAAAATGGGTATGAAGATGCATAAACTGCTGCTGTAATAAACATGAACAGACTGAAGTGACAAGCAACATAAACATTTTAAATGACACAGAACATGTTGTGTATGTAACACTAAACATGAGTACATGAGTATTGGGTCTTAGTAATATGACAACCTATGGAATGGAAGTATTCACACTGTCTTGCATAACGTAACACTCCCTATGGCTTTGTGTGTGAGTGTGTACACCTACAGTAGCATCTTCTCTCCATCATGTCTGCTCTTGTAGTTCCCACAGCCTCCACCGCGAGGCAGTCTAGCCACACTTTTGACCTAAGTAGACGCTGTCAAATCTACAAGACTGTTGCAATTCATATTGACCAACCACGCCTCAAGGGTACTGCTGAGATTGGCTTGAGTCAATAGTGATAATAATTGCACTGTTTT
Source organism: Epinephelus moara (assembly GCF_006386435.1). Lineage (NCBI taxonomy): Eukaryota > Metazoa > Chordata > Actinopteri > Perciformes > Serranidae > Epinephelus > Epinephelus moara. The sequence continues at coordinate 16,327,565 of NC_065524.1, forward strand.
ATTGCTGTCTGCTGGGGTTTGTTCTTTATTTAAAAATGCGAAAACCCTCTCCCTCCGCTTCTTGCTTCCTGCCTCTCTTTCCATTCCTCTCTTTCTCCTGCTGCTCTCACCTATGACAGGCAGGTGTGAGAGTGTGAACGGACTGCCCTGGAAGGGGATAGGCACTGACCCCAAACCGTGAGTCTCCAGGCCTGTTCAGTCGGAGCCTGCTCTGGGTGCTCACGTCCTCAGACAGCCAAGAGAACGGCCCCACGTCAGCCCTCATCAGCTTTATTTGAAAGGCTTTTTTCACCTTAATTAGAGCGGGAGGGGAACGTTTGCATAAACCTGAAGGGCTGATGGAGGGTCAAAGGGTCAAGGTGCTGCTGAGGTGGGGGTGTCTGAAGTTTGTCTTTTGGGGCTCATAGCTCAATTCAGACTGTTCAACAGTGTCACAGTCATGATTTACTTAAAGAGGCAACAGATAGGATTCGGGGTTTTATTTTTAGCTTGGCGCCACCTAGCATCAGTGGTGTTGCGTCGCACTGTCGCAACGACCAAATTGACCGTGGGGATCAGAGATAATCAATAAAATGTAGGCTGTAAAGCCCCCAGTATACCTCTATGTATATGTAGAATGAGAGGGTGTGTGGACACTCTACTAAATAAATGAGTAAAGAGACCGAGCAACAATTATCAGATTTATCTGAAGA
>NC_065524.1:16328486-16332488 GCF_006386435.1 Epinephelus moara
CTTTTATCACTCTCCTTTTTGCTCGTCTTTGCCTCCTCAGACAGAGGAGCTCGTTTTCTTTTGCTAGGCTGTTTTTCACTCATCTCCAAACTTTGTCCGTCTGCCATTGTGCTCCTGACTCAACTATCTCATGCCCAACTCCTCATAAGGACCAGCTCCAGTCCCTGATTGGCTGACCGACCAATTTCGCAATACATGATGCGTTTCCTGCCGTAAAGCAGATTTTTTGCGCGAAATTTCGGCACCGGTGGCAGAAGCTTATTGCACAGCCACTAAGTAACCTATGTAAACGCTGATAGTCTGATTTTACTGTGGCCACTACCCTGTGCAACCCATATTGTTCACTGTGCAATCCGTGCTGCATGACTGTTTTGTGAAATGTCACCTGCGCTTTTCGTCAATATACAGTACATGTTGTCACACAAAATTTCTAATTTGATGGAGGATTTGAAAGTGCAATCATGACCAAAGCCCCCCGCTGAATTGGAGCGTCTCTGGACAATAACACCAGTCACTGTATTCCCTGACGTGTACTGAGCTAAAACTGAAGGTCATCGCCATGGCAACTTTGCTGTTTAAATTGGAGTATGTTTAATCCCAATCCTCTGGCACCTGAAGACATTATCACCACAAATCCCACCGTCAGTCATCAAAGGGATGAGCCGGCTGCCCTTTAAGGGAGGCTGTGCGAAAGCAGCGAGGCTGTACAAAACTTGTGCCTACAGTGGTTTCTAAAGTAAACCAGACAGGTTTCACTCCTCGTGAATGCCACTGAATGTCTCAAACACTGACATATCCGTGATTATTTTTGGTGTGTGTGTGTGTGTGTGTGTTTGGCTTCGTGTGCTGTTATCAGAGAGGATTTATCAATCGTTGAGTGTGTGCCCTGGAAAGATTGACGTCTTTCCGAGAAACTCGCCTGTTGTCACAAACCGTCACGCTTCCACATTTCTGCTGTGAGATTGTCTGCTGAATTTTTCATATAATATTTATTTGTTTGGTGTATTGATTGCGTGGACTGTTTTGTAAGGCAGCAGGCTGCAGCAGAACTGATTAGACTGGTCAATACAAGAGGCAAATAAGCATACACTTGTATTTTGGGAAGGCAGTTGTGTTTTTCAGCAATGATCAATTTTTGGTTGTGCTCAAATCACCCAATCACCTACGAGTTAATTGGGATGATGACATCAGGCAGAAAGCTGTGGTCGGAGACTCCTCCCAAACAGGGAAATGAACTTATGAACCATTGGTGGAATCCAGGTCTGGCCCACATAAGCAAACCAGTTCATCTAGGACAGTCCCCCTCCTCTCTCCGAGAAAGAGCAGTTTTCAGTTGTCCCAGGACGGGTCAGACTATCTTGGCAACATGGAGCTTTGGATGCAATCCCTCAAAATAACCAACAGTGAAAAAAAACCCCACTTAAATGAGTTGTGAGTCCAGAGAAACAATCTACCTTTAAATCATTGATCAGCTGCTCTCGGCCAAGTGACAGCCAATATAACTGACTCGGATGGATGCGATGACCAGCGGTCACAAAAACAAACAAACACATCCAAACTAAAAAGAACACACTCTGCTCAACATCAATTGCTTGTGCCATTGTAGGGAGGGAACAAAAGCTCTCGGGGGGGAATGAGAGCGTGTGAGACGTTGGCTGTGTTTACAAGCGCCCGGGTCCTGGCTGGTCGGCCCGGGTTCACCCAACGGTCACCGGTTCTGAGGTCTCCGGGTCTCGGGTCTTTTTGAAAAAGATCCGTGAAGCAGAATTAAAGTGATCTACCTCCGGACTCCGGACGGAGGACCATGAGGGCTTTTGGTCTTTGAAACAGGGAGGAGGAGAGATACAGAGAGCGAGAGTGGGGGGGACTAAAGAGGGAGCCAGGGGGAAAAGAGGAGAAGAAGAATTATGTGTAATGAGTGTGTTCCCCTGCCTGAGCTACTTTGAAATGTGACTAAATGGCCCACCTTCTGTGAGGCCGGTCCCTGGCTTGAGGGCAGCGAGGAGCCCACCAAGAGAATCTGAAGCTGACAGGAAACACAATGCATTGACTCCAAAAAGGTGTGCGGCATGTTTAGACGTTTGGATAATATTCCCTCTAATAAACCTTGTCAGAAAATGTAAAACAAAGTGATTAGCATGGAAGTAATGTGTTTGAGATGAAAGAAAATTAAGCCTGCCTATTCATTTTAATCCCCACTACGTGAATTTCTGTCAGGGAAACAGTTTCTCTCATTTTCGCCTTCAGTTTCTGCAGTAATTCACTCAGTTCACAAGTTGAACCATTGACCATTAAGATGTCTAACATAGTGGTAAGATGTATACAGTATGATAATTTTCTGCACCTATTAATACCTCCTTTTAAAGACCTTTTTTATTCAAAGAAGTCAGTAACACAAAGGACATACTTCTGCTGACAGATTCCATGAGCAATACAAGCAATCTTCCTAATAAACAACATATTTCAGATGTCATAGCTGTTCATTAGTGGATAAATTCCAAGTAAACATGCTTTGAGCCAATATGCGGCATTAAGCGTCTGCACCATATGTTCTCTGCAGTTTTCACCTCCTTCCCAGTTTCCTCTCTTGAGGAGACAGTGTTTGCACCATTTCTGTTTCAGCTATAGCTGTGGTACAGGCTGTCTATTTTTGCTATCCCCCACAGGATGGTATTATATAGACAGAGGGCTCCTATGATGAGCTTTTTGTAGAATTACCACATTACTGCTAATTGTATGTCTTTTACTGGGGGAGCAAGATCTGCATCCATATGCACAGCCTCTTAGTTTTTAATGGGCAAAAATGTGAGCATGATGAGTCTTCATGAACTTTAAAAATACACAGAGGGTCAACAAGTATCATGCAATGGAAACGGGGCTATACTGTTATGGGAGTGCTGACTGTTGAATGAGCGTAGAGGGAGAGGAGGATAACAAAAGAGAGGAGAGGAAAGCAGACCTTGGAGCCAAAACCAAATCACATCAGTAACCGCTGCGCCCCGGGGTGAGGGCAGGCTCAGTCAGCCGTACCATGCAACTGGGATAATTAGTTTTGGAAAGGAATATCAACTGATATAATTGAGCATTCTCCACTAATGAAGATCCTCTGTGTTGTCACTGGTGAGGCGCTAATTGACTGTAGAAGGATGGGGTGGGTGCAAGGAGGGGGGGGGGTTGAAGGGCTGTGCAGGATATGATGGTGGAAGTGCTGCCTGCGCTGTCAAAAAAAAAACCAAAACCAGAACCAAAAAAAAGTTTTTCAGGTTCGTTGATCTCTATTAGACAGGTTTTATTTAGTAGTCAGTGACTCACTGTCTGCTTTTATTCGTACAAAGGCCTGTTTGTGTGTGTGTGTGTGTGTGTGTGTGTGTGTGACGGACTCATTCACCACCCTTCACTGTGTTCCTTCTAAAGGTTTGCTCAGAGATGAAAGAAAACTCTCCGCAGCGTTTAGACAGATAAGAGTGGTACAGAGGAGGTCGCGGGCTAAAAAAATTCACAGGAGTCCACAGGACGGGGGTGGAGGGAGTTTAGGGGTTGCACAGGTCGTGTTGGGAGTTTCGATTGAGGGAAGCAGAGGGTCGAGGATTTGTGGAGGGAGGGCTGTGAGGAGGGGTCATGGTGGAATCAGTTGAGGGAATAATAGGAAAGCAAATTGGTTTTGACAAGTTTGGGGAGCTGGAAGTAATGCGGCCCTTTTAAAGGGGAGATGAGGGAATATCCAGCAAAACTATGAGATAATCAGGGGTACCATTCAGGAGCAGGGTGAGGGGAGGGACCTGAGCCAGAACACGGGGCCTGCTGATGACCCTGAAAGGCCCGTGAAACAGGGTCAGCGTGTGTGTGCGGCCTACAGGGGGCGACAGGTTGAAAGCAGAGTTTTAGAGGAAAGTGAAAGTTGTGTTGAAGCTGTCACAGTTTGTGTAATCTTCACCATACAACAGGATAACCCTTTGATTACCATCTAAGAAACAGCCTTCAAAACCTTTCAGGAAATGAATT
>NC_065524.1:16332988-16353312 GCF_006386435.1 Epinephelus moara
AGGTATGATTATTTTTAAGCCATAGAGCGCTTTAGCAGAAATAGTAGTGACTTTTTTGTGCTATTGTTCGGTATAAATATGCTCTGTTCTTTCAGCATTAGATTGTGTTACTAATGTGCTGACTGGCTAACTAGCATCAAGATTATCCTCCGGGTTCCTTTTTGAAAGATGAATGCAGACTACCACCATCTGCTGGTATGGAGAGTTTCCTCTCAGGCAGATGCAGAACATATGTGCTGGTTGTTCGCAGGCTGTAGTTTTTGCGGTGTGTTCAAGTGCAATGTTTTGGACGAGACAGGGGACATGAGGTGACGCAACAGTCGGCTTTTGTTGTCGCTAGTTTGGTGTGTGTGGGCCTTAAAGAGCAGCTTCAATAAAGCTGTACAAAGTAACAAAAGTTGCCCGAGGCAAAAAATTGATTACACTTTTCAAATAACTTGTCAAACACTTGATAAAAATTAAAATCATGCATTGAATGAAATTATGCACTCTCTCTCCTTCTTTAACTCCTGTAAATGTGCCTGTGTGTGCACATGTGCGTGTGTGTTTGCATCACCATACCAGGCGTAACAGAATCATGTAGACTTCAGGCTCACTTTCCTAGCTAATGATTTAAGTAGGGCGTCATTAGTAAGTCGTTGACAGCTGCAGCGGGACATTTGTCATCAGTGAAAAGGAGATTTTGAGGGGTGACATTAATGAATAATGCTGCCTTAATCAGAAATGTATGCCATGTTGCCTTAAGCTTACTATGAAGATTTATTTCGATCGTATCAAGATACTCAGCTTCCAAACTTTGGAATCTATCTTTGCAAACGTCTTAATCGGTAGAGTGAAAATAAGTCTACCAAGAAAACAGCAACAACATCCCTCATGTTGTGCAACTACATCAGTATCCTCTGTGCAATCCACTTTGCAATCCAACTATGTCTAATGTCCACTTATGGAAGTTTGACCAGCCTGGTCTGGCCCAACACAGACAAAGATCCCAGCTGACTGTGGCATCGCACAGCTAAGAGTGTTTTCCTGTTAACGCAGATCAGCAGTGACACTCAGGATTAAATCTGTCCATGGTCTATATACACATGGTGTGGCAATAAACACAAGCAACAATAGCCCAATCTGCAGTTTCTTCATTTCTCTGCTTATATCCAGCTCCTCTCGAATCATCTGCCTGTAATTGAGGTCTGGGAAGTCACATTTCTGCATCTCTTAGAAAAACTGAGAGTGGATGTTGGCAAAAAAGGAAGTCTATTTTTTTCTGGGTTAGAGATGTGTTTGTGTTACTGAGATGAAAAGTGTGTCTGCGCACTGCACTGAACTGTGGCTGTTACTTGTTCAGGTGTTAAGTGTGTAAGTATGGTATCTGATTTAAAAGAAATGAAAATTCCAGAGTATAAATAAACACTGTAATGGCAAAGTGACACAAATGGTGTGAGGATAGGATATTTTTCTACTGGCTGCTACAGAGAAAAGTGACCGTTGGAGTCAGAATAAAAAAGGGGAGTTGTCAAATGAGAGGAGAGGAGGAGGGCAAAGAGAGATAGACCTCCGCCAAGGTCATACCCCCTTCATTTATCACCAGTGTTTGTCACAGTGGTCTCCTTGTCCTATAGCATGCTATGGTCATCTTGCTCTCTGTGCCACTGGGACAACTTTCTCCGTTAGCATGACATGCCACAGTGAATGTCTCTTGATTACCCGCCACATGCACTCACCACCGATCCATAGATGACATTATTCAGGTACAAAGCAGGAGCCGGAGAAGGATAATGTTTCCTGAAAAACCACTCGTGTGTTGATAACTGACACCTTAAGTCATGCATATTGATTACGTCCTGGAGGCATTAGCAAAATCAGTTGAATCTGCAGAATGGAGAGGTGGAATGAACGCTGCAGCAGCGAGTGAAAGACATTTAAAGACATTTGAATACAAAGGGCTGTGCCGTAGTGATAGGAGATGTAAATAAACCAGCCATCAGGATGCATTAGCTTCAGCCTCAGTAGCAACGATACACCACTGTGATTGACTGTGTTCGTTAAATGAGAAACAGAGCAACCAGGTGGATGAGTCATTCTGAAGTCATGCCCTCAACAGACGGCCTCATTGTCCTCTGGGAAAACATTTTCAAGACTTATTTATGGGAAAGTTTCTATCCACTTCATTGGCTAACTTCATTTTTGCAAATTACCCCGAAAAAAAGGCTTGCCCTCCATTTAGATGTCAGTGTCTCTTCAATTATTGTTATTATGATGAGGTGTGGTGTGCTGCGGCTATCGGTGCGCTTCCACCTACTGTATGATGCCCTTTTTATTTAAGTCTAAGGTGGTTATGAAGCCCATAATCTGTAATCACGGTGACAATAGCCAAGTCATGCCTTTAATAAAGAGCTGCAGCACTCCAGGTGTTCTGGAACCAGACCAATGTTTGTGCAGAAGTCACGGGGACAGACAGTGTTTGCAGCAACACATTTTTCCAGGAAAAATGTCTCTGGGTTCCCGGCATCTACCTCAGCAGTGAGGAGAGAGGCACCTCTTCGGATTTCCTGCTGAAATCCAATGTGGCATCTTCAGTTTCCAGAGAGGCGCGTTATGGCTTTTCAGTCGTGATTATGAGGTAACCACCACCACAGACAGGAGGTGGAGACCACATGAAACTTAACACCACAGTGAATGCACATGGAAAAATGACAGCACATGGATGCTCTCCTGGAAAATAAACGCACGTGCACACTTGCAAGCACAAGTGCGAGCAAATATACTGCTCACACTAATGTGTATGTGTACTAAAAAGCCCTACAGACACATACCAATCACAGCTCCGCCAAGCTCAAAGGCATTTATTATTAATAGAGGAAATCATAGGAGGCTTTTAATTGGAGATGCTCTAGTCGGTGTCTCAGAGGTAAGCGGGGTGCTGTCACTGTCGATCTGCAAACTTCCTCAGCTCGGAGAAAAACGACGGGACGTCGCACTTTCATGTGCACCTCCTGTTGACTGTGAAGGATGTAATTTGAAGCTGTCCTTCTCCTCTCACCACAGCTTCTGATTAGCAGCCCTGACTCCCAGGCTGGAGCATGCTAATTCAGGAACGGCAGTCTGGGAATCACCACCATTAGTGGCAGGTATAGAGAGTAAACGGCATAATATGCAAATGAAGGCAAGGCATCACCTTGGCTGTCAATCACCAAAATGAAGAGAAAAAAAAAAATCTGAGCGGCCGCTAATAATACCTCAGCAGAGGGAGGGAGTGGAGGAATGCAGATGAAGAGAGACAGGGAAAAGAAGAGAGGATAAAAGAAAGCAGTGTGGAATCAAAGCCGGCTGGCCTGCGCACATGTGAAGCTGTGATCGAGGCAGGCGTTCAGGCAGTCTGTGTGAAATGAGCTCAGACACTGTCGTGAGTTAATGACAGGAAGGGCTTCGATGCCAGGACACTCGTCATCATCAGAGGTGGTTTGCTGTCTGCTGTCACCAGTTTGTCTCCTTCAGTGGTGGAAGAAGAACCCCGACCTTATTCTTAAAATAAAAAGAGGAATGCCACAGTGTTCAAACTCTGTTACAAGCAAAAGTCCTGCGTTGAATATTTCACTTAAAGGTCCAGTGTGTACGGATTAGGGGGATATACTGGCAGAAATGTAATATAATTTAATAAGCATGTTTCTATAGTGTATGATAACCTAATAACAAGAATCATTGTGTTTTCAATACCTTAGAATGAGCCATTTATGACTAAACAGGGAGCAGATCCTTGTCCATGAAATCCACCATTTTGTATTGCCATGTTTCTACAGTAGCCCAGAAAGAACAAAAGGTGAATGGCCCTATCTAGAACCATTCACCTTTTCTCATCGGCCACCTTAGCTAGCAGCCCCTCAACGACGAGCAACATCGGAAAAATACTGACTTTTTAAAATGAAACCGCTTCATTCAGTGTTTTTACCGCTTTAAATCATCGGGTCCCTTAGTTTTGGAGAGGAGGAGACCTCTGAAGATAATTCTGCTCCTGCTATAAACTTCCTGAACAATGAACACTGACGTAAGTGAGGAGTTTTAGCTAGTTTCATTCTGCAATCATCACTGCTAGGTGCCACAAAATCCCCTTAAATCTTACTCTCCATTCCTTTAAGTAAACACAGAAAAGTAGTTGCACCAAAATATACGTAACGTACTAACTAAAAAGTACTCATTACGCATTATTTCAGAATAATGTCACATGAGTACATCACTTTAATGTTTCAACTAGTAACAGTGAAGCTCATTTTAACTACTTTATATACTGCTGGGTAGTTTTATCTATAATAATGCATCATAATTTATTCATTGATGGTGTTTTGTTTTAATAATCTAAATCTGCAAAGTGATCAATTTAGTGGGGTAAAACAACACACTACACAATACACTACTTGCCACCAAAATGTAGTGGGGTTAAAGTATTATGTAGCAAAAAATGGAAATACTCAAGTAAAGCACAAGCATATGAAAATGTATAATTAAATTGATATCACACATTTCATATGAGAAGTGACAATATCTATTTAAGGCCTGAAACTAAATGATGTACTTTGGGTATTAGGGTGTTTGAACTCAGCCCCAGTGTGCCGCAGACCTGTGGGTCAATCACAGTGTGCGGGCTGGCACGAGGATCTGAAAGTCTCTTATTTGTCACATATTTGACCCACTTTGCCTGACAGCTTACAACTCAGAGCCATCAGTCTATCTGCTGCATGTGTCTATGTGTCAGGCTGTACCAAATTTTTATTTTTTTTCTTGTCTTTTTTTACATTTGAAGCTTCTACTGAGGTTATCGAATGAAGCTTTGAATGTTTGCCGTCTGGTTTTGTGATGTCATCACCCTATAAAAAAATCCTCAAACAAAATCCTCAATTTGAATAAAGTGATTTATCTGATTGAAATACCTAATCTTTTTTATTAAATCAACTTTATTTCATTAATGAATGTTATGGTGCTGGCTGCTGTAAGAGGATCTGCTGCTAGAATAACAGGCCTGTTTTAAGCATGTGAGCTAACAAGCCAACGGAGACAACAGATAATATCACTGCTGTTTTGTATTATCACCACCAACTGGGAGGAAACCACAGCTAACTAACCTGATAACCAGAGGCTGATCCATCGCAGCAGGCCCAGTCCTTGTGCCTGTGCCAGTAAGTGGCGTTCCCAACAGGACCTCCTGTGTTACAAGTCTACTTTCTGTTTTGGGCAATCGCTGCAAAGCACTCACGGATAAATCTTGCACTGTCTGCATCAAAACTGTCCAGGAATATCTACTTAACACAGAATGCAGACATGCACAAGGAAAAAAAGCTGCGCAGCATTCAAACTTTTTAGAATTTAAATAACGTCAATAAGGCTTCGATGCTTTGAATTATTTGGTACAGTCCTGTGTGTGTGTATACACACACACAATCTCCAATGCCACCTCTCCTCATGGAGCTCCCCCATGAGGCTTCTGGTGCCTTACCTCATTTGCACTCATCACAGCAACTTGGGACTGGGTTGACAGGCTCATTTTCCCCACTCTGCATGGAGCAGCACAGCAGCAATGCCTAGGAACAACCAGGCACCCAGAGTGGTTTTATAATTAGCTACTTGCTCTCTGCCACTAATGTACATGGAGCAAGAGCCTCCCTCTGAGTGTGTATGGTGAGCAGACACTCAACACGTGCAAGCAACCACTGATGATAATATGTAGGTGTATGGTAGTATATATTGACTGAGGTCGCAGTGACAGGCTGGAGAGAGGTGAGAGATGGAGGCGGGCAGGGTTGAGATCGTGTGTAGATGGCGTTGGTCGTCTCGCCGCTCAGCGGGTGAGAATTGTGCCTGGAGCTGGTGGCTGATTGCTTTGATGTGAAATGATTGCATTTCACGTGGCTCTGGAGGTGCACAGACCACAGGCATGGCCCTGGTCTCATTGTCACATGGTCAGTCAGGCTTTGGTTTGCCAGGTCTGTACCCCACGGGCCCCGAGGGGCAGGGGCAGATGTAGCTGTTGGTACATACGAGTGTTATGGGGAGTGAGAACTCAGCTGTAGGTTGCATCTCCAGGTAATGCCTCAAGGTAAAAGAGCATGCTCCTGGCAAGGAGGTGAAAATGAAAAAGGGAGGAAAGGTCTCTCTGGGAAGGGTTAGCAGGTTCAGTCCCTGATGGACATGTCCCTTCAACAGCAGGGCACAGAACAGGAGAAAGACTGGGGTACATGGTATGAGATGTGGTAAGAAAGAGCATGGGGAAAAATAGCAAACTTCAGAAATAAGTGAAATCACTACAATCTGTTTTTGTTTTATTTTTATTCTTTTTAATATTGACTTGGTTCTACAAGCCTTCTGTTGCAAGCCGTTCAACTTCAGCTGTATTATTGCCTTCATAAATACAAGTTCATACTTGTGGGCTCTGGATGCTATGCAGCCACACAGGATTACAATGTACACAGTATCTCTGCTTCCCCACCACCTCTGCGCTCTTTTTTCCTGCCTCCATAGGACAGACAGCATCTGTTGTTCAGCCACGCTTATACAGCAGATAGAACATCCACCGAGTGTAGAGGTGGAAATGGAGCGATCAATTAGATTTTAACAAATGACTTTCTGTGTATTACCCAGCAGCTGTTAAATCGGTCAACCTTAGCACACTCCCCTCTCTGAGGGGATGGAGGAGAGGGCTTGTCTGCGCTGCTTGCTGTATCATGGCAAACTGCAGAGAAAGTCAGCCGTGGCCTGGGGCGGGAGTGTGCTACTCGTAGCGTGGCTTTGGACGGAGATGGAGGGACGGAGAATGGAGGATGGAGGTGGGTCAGTTGGACCCAAGAGACCCCTGGTGGAGATGATGCGGGGACTCTGGGCCAGGAGATGGGCATGCTACATATGGAGGTCCACAGTTACCTCAGGCAAAGGCCGGCCAGGCCATTTGTTCACTTCCTCCACACTTAAATATATACATAAAAAATATCCCACTGTATCTATTACACTCTTGCACACTCACAGGCACAGACACACAGCATGTGCAGAAACAAGTATGCACACACAGGCACACTTCAAAAAGGACAGACCTACTTTTAGTCCTACTAGTAACCCCCGTCTTTCAGGGCACAGGCACAACTCAGCGACTCGGCTCCCTAAATGATGTAGTTTTATGGCGAAGTGCTACTAATGGCTCAGCAGTACGTCTTAAAAGGCCACTTAAAAGCTAGCGGGCCCATAAACTGCGTGACACACAGCAGTGGGATTTGACCACACAATACTCATTTTAGTGACTGAATGCATGGTGGTGTGTGTGTGTTGGAGATATGGAGGGATGGCGGTGTATAAGGTGTGAGTGTATTTGCAAGCACGGTTACACCATTTCACTCGTGTTGCCTTGCTCAGGGTATATTTTCCAATAGCAACCAGATTGGAAACAGGTGAGAACGCTTGGATGTGTGATGACGGAAGCAGGAAGTTATTCTCACCTCGGACACATAGATGGATCCATAACAGATCAGACGTCTAACATGCATGTCCTCTGTATTCTGTATTTCCTGGGAGGAAAAAAGAACACAGCACTTAGAAAGCTGCTTTTTTCCCTTGTTGCAATTCAGAGCTGTAGGCAATAGTTAAATCAGTTAAAAAAGAACTACATCTTTCCAGCTGCACAGGCACTGTAATCACCGAGCACATTAGAGCAGAAAGCCTCTACTTATGGAAAGTACTGTAAGATGACAGAGAGGTTGGCGAAGTCTACCATGTGTTTTGATAAGATGGTTGCCATGCTAACCCTTAGCGAGATGAAAAAATGAAAATGCTTAAAGTCTGTCACATAACCTTGACACAGTTTTACGGAGAACAGAAGTTTCATGTAGGTTTGATCAAGTGAGGACAATATTTGCACAAGATTCAACTGCAAACTATCTCACTATCCATCCATCCATCTACTATATTTATTCTTAACATCTAGCTATAGTTGCTTCAACATCAGCTGGAGGTTAAGCATTTATAGCATGACGGTGATTTGTTTCCTACATTTTTGTGTCTTGTTTTGACCCATTGTAAACATATGTAAAATGCTTTTTTTCAGTTTGTTTGCTTTTCTGATTTTTTTTTCATTTAATGTGTATGACTGACTGGGAGGAATCTTCACCCAGACATTTCAGAACACCCAAATTAATAGCAAGCATATAACAGATTGGATTCTGTCTTTCTGTCCACGGAATAGTAGCATCATCATCATCATCATCATCAGCAGCAGCAGCAGCAGCAGCAGCAGCAGCGGAGAGAGGACGTCCGCACAACAAACATTGCTGCTCTGACTCATCCTGATAAAGCGAAAAAATGTAATTTTGTTTATGATGAGAATTACTCTCCAAATTAATTTCCACAGCAATTAATCTTGATGCCTCACCTAAAAGATGTGCGGTGCTCTTTGGGAGAGGTGATAAAATGCAAAATAATTGAATTGATTATTTAATATATTTTTGTAATGACTAAGCTGTAATGGTTTTTTCTTTTTAATGGAGTTTTTTTTTTTTTTCCATCATGAACGACCTATGTTGTCTTTGTTGTTCAATGGCCTGTGGGCTCTCAGATATTTAATAAATGTCCCTTTATTGTGCTTTACTCCGTAGGTGAAGTATTGCCTCTTGTGCCTTTCATATCCCCCTCCCCCATTCGGTTACCAAACCCAAGCCCTGTAACCCCATTGAGGAGCATTTCTTAATTAAACCTTTATTTATCTACTTGATTGGTATATAAGAGGGGACAGGGTTAAGTCTGCCATTCACTATCTCATATTGGGACTTGACTGGTTTCAGCCCTGAGGGAATAGGTCTTTATAATTTCAACATCAGGCCCACTGAGTGCTATAGTTTGCATAGGCGTGCAAGATAGGGGCTTAATAATAGGGAGGTGAGACAGCGAGTCGTCCTGTGGAGGGATGGAAACTAATGAGATGGGGTTTTTTGAAACAGAGGAGGGAGTAGAGGAACAGAAGGTGGAATGAAAATGATAAACAAAACAGAGCAATTCAGACCTGATAAAGATTCTCATTTTTTTTTTTTTACCTACTAGATGAAATAATGCAAAAATGCTTCCGTCTGGGGCTGAGTCATGGTGCCTTCACACCAGCACACTATGGAAGAAAAGCCGTATTACCTTGGACATTTTATTTCAGTGGGGCTGTGGGGCAGAAAGCAATTACACTAACAGCAGTGAAGAACAAATCTTTTGAAGGTGAACAACACCAGCTAAATTTTAATATTGGAATATTTGTTCAGCACTCAGGAGTGGGGGTGTGATGCATTTTTTTCATTTAGAACTTTTAGCACTTCTATGAAATATGCATTGAACGTCACCACTTATTGGCTCGGTTCTCAGGATTTTGTTGTTTGGTCGGTTCACAAAATTATGCAGACTGTCACTGGACTGCAAATACTGCTGCTCCCCAGTGTGCCAAATTTCACCCCAATTTATTTTAGCTTGACCATCATGCTTGACCATCAGTGGTGGGTCACAGCCTGCCTCAAACCTTACAGGAGAATGTAAATCTTCTACAGAAACAGCCCAAGCCAAATGCATAAACAAAAAGCAACAGCAGAAAAGACATTGGGAATTCCAGCAAATTAACTTGACAGTGGTCAAAGTATTTCTCCAGTTTTTTGCTAAAGCTTCAATCCTAAAACTGAACATTACTACCTTAAAAGTCCTGTAATCACACTACATAAAGACATTTACCTTCAACCTGCATTAAAGGTTCTGTATATGACTTTCAGAGCATTAATACAGCAGCAAACAACTATTTGCAAATTAAAGATATAGTGCAGTGGTGGCATCCTGAGCAGAAAATTAAGTCACCGTCTCTCTATGTGTGTTGTAATCCGAGCTTCTCTGTTATTTGTTGTGGGAGATTGTCAGGATGTGCCTGCATGTGAGTTCCTGTATGTGTATCCCATTGATTTATAATAATTACTAGATACTGGATGCCAACGTGGCGTCTATTCATTCCAGTGGAGTTGCTCGCCTGGCACAGATGTCAAAAAAAAGTTTTTTAGATTATGGGTTTACTTAGCAGTATGCAGCTCACTGAATATGTGCAGTAGTGTTTCTCCTGCTGGCTATGCCCGCTGTTTCCTGCTGAGCTCATAGACTTTACATTATGATGATGGTGATGTCACTAATTTTTAAAACACTTATCTCTGCTCCAGGAATGTTTTACAGATATAAAACCTCCATGGATCAAACATTCATAATACAAGTCATAATTGACCTTGTTTGCAGTTCGAGGTGTCCTGTTAACACTTTTACAGACATCTCTTTTATAATGGTGGCCTATATGTGGAAAATGTTTTTTGGGCCACAGGGGATTTATTCGCTGCAATACCACAAGTGGCCACTGGAAAAATTTGGCTATAAGACTGAGCTGCTTTCATAGGGGCCTGGTGCATCCCACTGGCTAGATAATCGCCGCTGCTCTGCACAGCACTGCACTTACAGCTGATATTGGACCGGCGGCCTTGCAAAGGCATAATGCCTACCAGCTAGCTCCACCCACACTGTTAGCTCTGTTAGCACTATTGCCAGTGTTTGCCCTGTTTGCACTATTAGCAATGTTAGCCTTCAGCCACTGGCTCACCCATCTCCATGAGAGCCGTGTGCAGACAATCCTGTTTCAGACTCTGAATCATCGATATGCTCTAAATGTCATATACAGCTCCTTCACTTGACTTCTGGTCACTTGGGGGAGGCGCATCAAGCTGTTAACACAACACTGGCATATTATCACCTAATGTAGCTGATATGGCTAATGGTGACAAAAGGCCTATTTGCACATCCAGCACTCATGGGGCAGCATTATCATTTATATGGAGTTGACTTTCAGTGGTCATGACAAATTTAAGACTAAATTTAATAGTCGCTCTCCTTTTAAAGGGAAATTTCGGTTTATTTCAACCTGTCTCCTATCGTCCTAATTTTAAAGCTAAGGCTGCAACCGGTCCCATTCCTTGCAACAGAGGCATTCCTCTTCTGTGGGCATTGGGGTACAGCATTCACAGGTAACGTTACACCACCAATCTCCAGAGCTAAAGCCTTCCAGCAGCCATTCCTCCTCTCTCATCCTCTACCTGTTGTGCCTCTCTCTCTCTCTCCTCCTCCGTTCCCTCTACCTGTTGTGCCTCTCTCTCTCTCTCCTCCTCCGTTCTTTAATTTCACGAAGCTCTTTGTCAGTGCATTCTGGCTCAAATAAATAAGGGCGGCCATAAAACTCCGCAAAATCAAATTCCTCCTCCACAAAGTCGAAGTCTGGCAAAAAGTCAGCCATTATTCTATAAATCTTTCATAATATAAATGAATGAACTTTTCAGGCTACTGTCCAGTTCTGCCTTGTGGCTGTTGCTGCTTGTTCTCGCGATATTTCAGGCACGGTATGAGATCGCTGCTTGTTCTCGCGATATTTCGGCCGTGCTTTGGGAAGCAGAGGTAAATGGTAAACACACCGTAAGGTAAGACAACAACTCTGAAGACCACCTAAATGTGGAATGTTAGTATATAGGCTTTCCACATCAAGAGTCGATGGCCACCCTTATTCATTTGAGCCAGAATACACCGACGAAGAGCTTCGTGAAATTGAAGAACGGAGGAGGAGAGAGAGAGAGGCACGACAGGTAGAGGACAAGAGAGGAGGAATGGCTGCTGCAAGGCTTTAGCTCTGGAGATTGGTGGTGTAATGTTACCTGTGAATGCTGTACCCCAATGCCCACAGAAGAGGAATGCCTCTGTTGCAAGGAATGGGACCGGTTGCAGCCTTAGCTAAATGGTAAACAACAAACATGGCAGCACACCGGTAAGGTAAGACAACACGTTTACATGTCGTTTTCTATATGTTCTCTGACATTTATCCTAACGATATGAGGCGGTCTTTGTGGAAAAAAAGCTTGTTTAGTGGACTAACTTTGCACTTGAAGGTTGCCCGTTCACTTACGTTTTAACAGGTCTGACGCTACAGCTGTATCTAGGCTAACGGCTAACATGCTAACTATTATTTCTATGTCACTAGTCACTTGAAACAAATTTAGGACGATAGGAGACAGGTTGAAATACCATACCCTTTAACTCTGTTTTGGTTTCAACCAACTCCTGAGGGAATTATCTGCTATTGCTATATTTGTTTGCAGTTTGGTGTTGCACAGGGAGCATGCAGAGGCAGGTGATTATTTACCATAGGACCCTCACTACAAGCGGCTCCTTTTGCATCACATACCTGACCCATTGTTAATATAAAACATATTGACTGAGCAGCTTTAAGATGTAGTCAAACCTCAACATTCAAAGTACTCACTGTGAAGTATATTCTTGAATTAGGTCTCACTACATAAAACGCATATTTGGATAAATTTTGTTACTTCATATAAACTGTTTGGTTATGCACAACTTTGGACTTATTGTAGTTTGGCCACTTTACTCCAATTTGAGCACACAGTAACACTACATCAGTGTCACAAGAGAAAAAAATACCCACACCTTGTGGGAGAGCCTCATTTTCTTGATGAGTAATTTAAAGGTTAAACCAACATAAAATCCCATAGAGCGAAAAAACTGCTGCTGTACTGTTCTCCGTGGGTTTTAAGCACGCTCTTCCAGCCACACCTCACAGCAGGTGTTTGGCAATTACAGCTGATGGAAAACACCTGCTGTCATATCACTGACTGAAGTGTGGCCAGAGGTGTAACATTTTTCAAAACCATAAAGAGCTTCACAGCAGCAGGGTGTTATCCTACATGATAATCTATGATATAATTATATGTTGTTGCACTGTTTGGGAATTGGGATCTTCTATCCTTTAAATGCAGTTAATGTTAGGCTTTTTTTGGCCATCAAGTGCTTCGTGCACCCATTGGGTTGTCAGGGTTACCAGTGACATTCACACTCTTGCCTTGCATTTGAGCAGGAGAAAATTGCTTCCTACATGTTCACAGCCCTAACATGTAAGAGGAATTTTCATGTTGCAGCTGGGCTTACTTACTCCCTTTGTCTTTGGAAAGTTTAAAATAATTTTAATCACCATAGCTGAATAGTTCAATTTAAATAAGAAGTAAACATGGAGGGAACTATACACACAAAATGGACACATACTATAGATCCCTTTTCATATGAATTTTCATGGTCCTAGGACTGAGTCCACATGACATCTCAAAAACACAACAAATTGCAACCTTGGCTTGTTGTACTTTATAAGATTCTGTTGATATTTATGCCAAAATGTATTTACAGTACTTTCGGGGACTGCCTAGGACCCCAAAACCACCCATTTTGCACTAACTTTCCATTTTCAAAGGCCAGGAATGAAAAACATGACATCTGCTTCTGCCTTTTGATCATTTGGATCTGCAGTACACTTGTTTGTCTGTGCCCCTACCAAATTTCATGGCTCTAGGAGTTTTATGTCTGAAGATATTGAACCCTAGAAATGGTTTCCAGCTAAAAGGTTTTTTTTTCGGGGACAAAAATGACAACATTCCCAGGGGCAAAAACTATGCAATTCTCAAAATTCAACCAAAGTGTTTCACAGAACTAATTTTTTGGTCTCAAATAATACATTCATAAGGTTTGAACAAATCTAAAATGTCAACAAAAACTCAACCTGGTTCGAGCCATGAGCTAATACTGACAGGTTTATTTATTAAAAGCTCAGTCAGTCATTTTGTCGATCAAATTCTTGGGTTATTTTCAGCTACTAGTTTCAGATATAGTTGCACAAAAACAACAATCATGCATGTTTCACCAGATTGTTTTTCAAAATTCAGAAATGTTTTACTACTCTGTTTACACAAATTACTGACAACAGAACAGAAAACTCAATCTCAAGTAATATTTTTATATCAACACAGCAACAAAGTTAAATATGAGTTAACAAGGATGCTTTGAACATCTTTATTTAAAAAAACCATTTGCTTATTTGGCAGGCTGACTATATTGATTTATTCATGACTGAAAAAATATTCAAATGAGTAGCCTACAATATTCATCTGATGAAAAGTTTAGAGGGCAGTTTCTTAGAGGACAAGGTTATCAGTGTTATAAGTGTTTCATATGGTAAAGACACAGTCTGTGAAAAGTTTCAATAAAACTTGTCTTAAATGATAAAATGTTTTCAGACTTGTCAGATTCTGCAATCCTCATCCTGTATCTGTTGACAGTTACAATCCTGCCTCTATGGAACAACTGAGGCCTGTACTACTGAGCCAGTTCAACATACTCAGGATATCTTTTTGTTATCTAGCTTCACTGACCCCAACACTGGCCATCTGGATAACCAGAATCACGAAGGTGGTTATCAACTAGCTCAGTCACCTCTGGGTTTTCCTATCCAGCTACAAGCACGTTTATGTGAGAGGCGGGGTTGTGAATAGAAAATATAGAAACTACTCTGAATACGTCACATTAAATATTATAAAGTAATACCTGACTGTTCCTGCTCCTGAAGCAAAGAGTTGAAAAGTAGCCTAGTTAATGACTAATGAGGTTTATCTGACTGAACTGTTGTATTTATAATAGCGGGAGCCAGCAGTGTGTGGATTAGTTTTCTAATAAAATATAACCTTTTGTTTTTATTTCTAGTTCTCATCACACAGGTGTCTCATGTTATTCTGAGCTGCAGTGATGGAATCAGAGTGAAAATCAACCACACTGTCAGATATCACTCGGGGATAAAATAAACTTTGCATGTTTAAAAAACAGCTAAAATCATCAGCATGTGTTTAGTGTTGTAAACAATCTCTTTGTTTGTTAGAAGCTCTGTTTTAAAAGCAGTGGAAGTAGAGAGTCAAACAATGAAATTATTCTACTGACTCATAACAATATACTGGCCTACTCATTTTTACCTGTCACTCTGGACTTCTGTCCATGTCAGGTACTATTTTTCTAGTGATCTGAGTGGTCAGAAGTCAGATGTTGACAAGTTGTGATCCGATACTTTAAAGTTAACCTGTGAACCAGCTTCGTAGGACTGAAAACCCAGGGTTGAACCCGAAGTTACCTCCCTAACCCCAAATCCTGCTTCGTATTACAGGCCTCTGGTCATTGATAAGATGCCAAGAAAGACTGCCACTCACAACGCCTATTTTAAAGAATGGATAAGCTGTTTTACAAGGTCCATTTCACTACAATGATGGGAAATTAGCTTTTCTCTGGAAGACTCACCAGATTTTTCTGCCCTATTCTTTTACTATGTTGGTATATTTAGTGTTAGGTGTAATGATTGATATTCAACTATTTGGATTGCTTTCAGTATTTATTGTAATTAATATTTTGAACTTGTATTTGTACAAATCCCATTAGCATTACTCTTTGTGTCAATCCATCCAGGGACTATAGAGGCTGAAAATTAGCTAGCAGATAAATCAAGTACGATGCAAATAGAACAAGTTTAAAACAAAGAAAAATGAAACAAACTAAAAGCCAAAATAAAACACAGAGAGAAAACCAGCTAAAATGTCAAAGCATACATGAAGTCTAGAAGCTTTGACGGCAAAGGCTCGGTCACCTTTGTGAATCAATCTGGACCTTGGAACGACAAGAAGCAACACATCCAAGGATCTCTGTGTGCAAGAAAGGACACAGGGCAATAGGAGATCAGATAAGTAACTTGGAGCGAGGCCTCTCAGGGCTGTGGAAGTAATCAATAATACCTTGACATCTCATCTGAGTGCAACAGGTAGCCAGTGTAAGGAAGCAGTGAGATTGATGTTGTTGTATATGGTTCCTGACAAATAAATGTAATTAACTAAAATACTCTGCTTTTAACCTGGTGCCGCCTGTAGGCCAGAAAGAAATACAAATATTGCTAATTGGTTGCTCATAGTGCGGACCCAGTCACCAGAATAAAATGTTGGCATTGTGCAAACCATGAATAAGTTACATTTGCATGTTTCATATATCATATGAATGTTTCTAAAGTGATATTGCATCTGAGCTAACTTTATCATTGGGAGGTTGAGGGGGGAGACCAACAAACAGTAATTTGTGTGCCTAAACCTTACTACATTAACCACAGCATTGCTAAAATGTAAAGTTTCAACATGTCCGCTACAAAATAACATGCAAATGTAACATATCTGTGGTTTGCAGAAAAGTACAGTGCCAAATTTCTTTATGACGCATGGGTTAAAATAAACCCCCACCTTTACAGATCAATACAGCTCTAAGCCAAGTTCAACTCGGTGTATTGGTGTTCCGTCCCATCTATGGTTCAGTCACACTGTTCTCACCCACCCCTCATATAAATTTGTTGCCAGTGATTTTCAGGAAATAAGCTCAGACAAGTTGATTGTACTCTACCTGCTCAAAAAGAAATATCAGCAAACAAGTGGCTAGTGAAGATACTCATGCATAATTTTCCTACCGAGATGTTGGTGGATCAAATCAGAGCTGACAGGTAAATGAATATTATATTTATCCTCATAATATGGGCAAAAACATGACTCCACTGGATGTTGATGGTCTGCTGAATGTAAGTTGGCATTTGTTTGCTGACATATTAGTCACTTTAGCCGGTTATGCTGTTTATCAGAGCAGTGTTTCTGTGTGTTTTTCTGCCCCCTCATGGTCCCAAATAGCTCAGTGAAGTTTTAAAAACTATAGAGCTACACTCACCAGCCACTTTATTAGGTACACCTAGTATTGGGTTGGACCCCTTTTGCCTTCAGAACTGCCTTAGTTCTTCGTGGCATAGATTCAACAAGGTGCTGGAAACATTCCTCAGAGATTTTGGTCCATATTGACATGATAGCATCACATAGTTGCTGCAGATTTGTCAGCTGCACATCCATGATGCGAATCTCCCGTTCCACCACATCCCAAAGGTGCTCCATTGGATTGAGATCTGGTGACTGTGGAGGCCATTGGAGTACAGTGAACTCTGTCATGTTCAAGACACCAGTTTGAGATGATCTGAGCTTTGTGACATGGTGCGTTATCCTGCTGGAAGTAGTCATCAGAAGATGGGCACACTGTGGTCATAAAGGGATGGACACGGTCAGCAACAACACTCAGGTAGGCTGTGGTGTTTAAACCATGCTCAGTTGGTACTAAGGGGCCCAAAGTGTGCCAAGAAAATATCCCCCACACCATTACACCACCACCAGCATTCTGAACCGTTGATACAAGGCAGGATGGATCCATGCTTTCATGTTGTTACACCAAATTCTGACCCTATCATCTGAATATGGCAGTAGAAATCTCCAGACGCATCAGACCAGACAATGTTTTTCTAATCTTCAGTTGTCCAATTTTGGTGAGTCTGTCCAAATTGTAGCCTGAGTGTCTTGTTGTTAGCTGACAGGAGTGGCACCTGGTGTGGTCTTCTGCTGCTGTAGCCCATCTGCTTCGAGGTTCGACGTGTTGTTGGTTCAGAGATGGTCTTCTGCAGACCTTGGTTGTAACCAGTTATTTGAGTTACTGTTGACTTTCTATCATCTTGAACCAGTCTGGCCATTCTCCTCTGACCTCTGACCTCTGGCATCNAGGTTCGACGTGTTGTTGGTTCAGAGATGGTCTTCTGCATACCTTGGTTGTAACCAGTTATTTGAGTTACTTTTGACTTTCTATCATCTTGAACCAGTCTGGCCATTCTCCTCTGACCTCTGGCATCAACAAGGCATTTTCACCCAGAGAACTGCTGCTCACTGGAGATTTTCTCTTTTTCAGACCATCCTCTGTAAACCCTAGAGATGGCTGTGTGTGAAAATCCCAGTAGATCAGCAGTTTTGCAGGTATGATCATTTCAACCAACTACTGTATTATCACTTGTTCTCATTGGGTATATAATAGTTGATAGGGATTCTTTATAGGACTCAAATGATAATATATATTTTTAATTCTTAATCTTCACAGTATCATATGTCACAATAAAACTTAAGTATACACTACATCAGTGTGAACTTTTCATTAGTTTATTATTATGTGTAACATCAGTTTTGTATTCTCTAGTGGATTGCTTGATTTATTGAGCACTACCAGGCCAAACCAATTCAAAGATTTTCGTGTAAGTGTATTTGCTCAGCCCCTGGTGGCCAAGACGAGAATGACATTACACCTAAAAATAAATGCCAAGTAACCTCTCATTAAACATTCCTCCATCCCTCCCCAACCAACCACCCCAGCTCCCCTCCTCGCCCCCCGCAGAGAACAGCTTAGGTCATTACAGTCTGCTGTCAAAACCTGTGACCGCTCCGCGTTGGAGCCGCCAGGATTAAGGGCTGTGAAAACAAGAACAAGGAGGGAAAGGAGGTGAAAGCTGACAGAGGGAGCAAGGCCTTAAATATTTTCCTCTTTCTTCCCCTCTTTTTTCCCCTGCCACAGTTGACCGCGTGCTGATTCTTGCAGCTACTTTGCGGCGGACTGCACTAATGTGAAGGGATATGGAGTCACATGGAAAACATGGAGAACAAGACTGGTGCACTGAAAATGAGGAGCAAACATCTCCTGACTGTTGAGTCAAGATATCACTGCTCCACACTCTATCCAACCCACACTATATACTGTAGCTATGGAACTATGTTTTCAATCAATTTTGTTTCAAAAATACAGAAAAATGCTGCTCATCCGATATCAGACTTAGCTGAGTTGCATGAACTATAAAACTGTCAAATGAATGAGAAAAGCATCTGCACATAAATCTTTAAGATTTTTGTGCATATTAGAGTGTGCAGGTGGTTTTTTCCCATTCAAATACAGGGTCTCCCCATAGATTTACTTGTGGCAGCCCACCACAACATCAGCATTTGCCGACACACATTGATTTTACATTTTTGGAGCTTAACCATTACATTAGAGCCTTGTTGGAATATATACACCATTCAGTTATTCAGAGCTCCACACTCATGGAGCTCTGAATACAAAGAGATTGTTTACAACACTAAACACATGCTGATGATTTTAGCTGTTTTTTAAACATGCAAAGTTTATTTTATCCCCGAGTGATATCTGACAGTGTGGTTGATTTTCACTCTGATTCCATCACTGCAGCTCAGAATAACATGAGCGTACTCTCGGTACAAACAGAGCACTAGAACATCAGGTCCAGTAAAAGTGAAACTTAACTGTTCATTAATCTATTTAAAAACAGAACGTTGCATTTCTTAGAACAGCACTTTCATTTTAGTGTTGTCCATTGTTTTTCCACTAACCTACTACTACTACTACTACTACTACTACTACTACTACTACTACTACTACTACTACTACTACTACTACTACTTTAGATGAAACCAGCTGCGTACCAATGGAAACCGCACACCCAGTAGCATGTTGCTGGGTTTAACCTGTGTAATGGCAGCAAAAAATAAAATGCTTTAATTGGCCTCTGTAGCAGCTGCTTCTCTAATCCAGTGGATCCCAACTGGATAACCAAAAGGGTCTAGATTTCTCCTTAGTTATTAGTTCAAGGCCCACACAGTTTAACATATTAAACATTATACTTGTGTTTGGCCATGTCATCAAGCTATTTTGTTGTCTCTGTCAATTAGCTGTCCGTTAGTTTCTCACTCTACAGCAGGAAACGGCACTTCAACATAAAAGCTCTGTGCCGGATATATTTACTGTACACATTCGTGGGTCACTTGTGGTCCATTCAAAACAAACCTTTTGGACCATGACCCACCAGTTGGGAATCACTGCTCTAATCCATTGATCTGCTCTGCTCAGCACTGATCTATCCCACTACAAACTGGATTGATCAGTCCTCCACCCTGCAACTCAAACTCAACAAATTGCTGCTGAGGAGAAAAAAGAACTCAGAAAGAGTTCCATCTAACCTGCATTGAGCCGTTAGTAGCAGCCAGAGATGCTGACCTGTCACATCATTTCAAGTAACTCCCTGCTTTTGGTTTTACCTGCTTGGCATATTAAATGGATGATGTGTCGGTGAAGGTTCTCAGTCATCCAGGTCATGGTAATCATAAGTGCTATATATCGTGGGCAACTTGGCTTGCTTGCATTTCTTGAAGACGTTTCGCCTCTCATCCAAGAAGCTTCTTCAGCTCTGAAACCTAAGAGCTCACATGTGACCCCAACAACTCTGCAAGGGTTCACACCCACGCAGGAGAAGCTTCTTGGATGAGAGGCGAAACGTCTTCAAGAAACGCGAACCAAGTCCAATTGCCTACGATGTAGCACTTATGATTAAATGGATGATATACCCCAAATCAATGAAATTAATTAAGCACTGTTTGGTTAACCATTTCTATTCTATTGATCCGAGTATATGCACTGTCCATTTGCTGCAGACCTCACAAATTTGGTGGACAATGCTTAGGACAAAAACTTTTGACAACTCA
>NC_065524.1:16353812-16370395 GCF_006386435.1 Epinephelus moara
TTAGGGAAATTAACCTAAAATTGTTTTACCGAAAAGAAAAGGGCTGTCTGCATCTAACAAGCAGAAACTCTACATTTCCTTTTTTTAGAGAGACAATGCATGTGACAAATGTCAATTGAGACGCCGTCTGTGAACGTCCAAAACAGACGCAAGTTACCTACCTGTAGTGCATCATATTTTGATGTGTATGTCCGCTAACAAAGCAGTGGTATTTGACAAGTTGGGATGACAAGTATTCACAGACAAAAACAGTGTAATTTACTTCATTATAGGTAATGTCATGTACTTTCTATAAATACCAGTAAGATTTAGAGGCTGCAGATTTTGATTATTTAGTAAAACACACAGGAATTCAGAGCTTACTCTTGAGCCGCTGTGACTTTAATCATTTCGCTGGCTGTAGGACAAACCTTTATATCTGCCGAACGCAGTGTTGAGAGAGCTCACTGTGAACTTGATACGACAGCATGTAGTATAATAGAAGTGTCCGCTCTTGTGGCCCTTGTTAGATGAAGAATGGTCCCCTCCACACATAGCCCTTTGCCATCTTTTTGTCCGCAGGAGAGTAGTATGATGTGACCTTTAATGGCTGGCAGGCCAGAGGAGAGCACAGGACTTATAAGAAATGGCAGATCTGCAGCTGACCTTTAAAAAGCTCTCATATTGCATTAAGACCCTTTGATCACTTGGATTATCTACTGCAGTCTGGGACCTCACTGGATCATTCTGACCAGCCAGCCTGTGACAAGGTGCTAAGAGAAAGGAAATTACACATTTTATAAAAAGGAACCTCACATTGTCTAAAAGCATGATATGTAGTCTGTAGGGGAACTGCCCATTGGTCCGACAGCCCATTGGTCCGACATCCCATTGTTCCGACCATATTAAACCCATTGTTCCGAAGTCCGTTCCGAAATCATCATGATGCCCTGTGGTTAAGGTCTGGTTAGGTTTAGGCACAAAAACCACTTGGTTAGGGTCAGGAAAAGATCATGGTGTGGGTTAAAATGAAAAAGAAAGTGACAAACACATAAGCCGTGAGCCTGCTTCACCTCAAGCCTTTCCCAGCTGACCCAGAGCCGGCCGCGGCGCACCATCAAGGTAGAAATACGCCCACCGGGAGCCGTTACTGAATCAATTAACTTGAAATCTGCTCTGTCTCCTTTTATTAGAAGAAATATGTCAACCTTGTCAGTCGGCTCCAGATTTATCTCATACATATGGCTTTATGTACAGAAAAATATAATAATCTGAGCTCTGGACGAGGACATGCTTCTTTACACTTTTAATTGCTTTTACTATATTGGGATTTGTTGCTGCAAGTGTGTGATCCAATGTGACGTGTCTTTTCAACAAGTAATAGGTCTAAATGGGGGAAAAAGCGTTTCAGTTTTTTCATCAGTTCATTATTTAATTCTACCTAAATGTAGAGAATATTCATCCAGTGGTTATTTCATCAAGAGATCTCCAGGTTCCTGCTAACCTGACACATGTACTGTTATTTTTAGCTGTTGGTGTCACTCGTGGTGGTGATGGATATATCACATTTTATAATGAAGCTTTTGGCATGCCTCTTTAATGTCCTAAAAAGAATTATTTTTTGTGTCACCGCATGTAGCTGCAGCATTCATTACATCTTGTTAAACCTGCAATAAGCAGTGAACACAACTTGTAAACACAACACTGGTGATTTAGGGGATGATTGGTGGTCATGGCATATAGTATAAGAAGTGCGTTTTCTTAAGTGTATAATCACCTTAAAATAAGTTAGAATGAGCCGTTATATCTAAAGAGGGAGCAGGTCCTTGCCCAAGAAGATTGCCATGTTGCAACCCCAAGGTTCTACAGAAGCCCAGAACGGACAAACAAAACACTGGCTCTAGATGTGGCTATTTGCGTTTTTGTGTCGTCCAACGTAGTTACCAGCCCCCTACCTCCCATGACGATTGCATCAGAAAAACATGGATTTTTAATGTGAAACTGCTTCATTCAGCGTTTTTATTGGTGTAAATCACTGGGTCAGAATGTTATTGAGAGGAGGAGACCTCTGTGAATAATTAGGCTCACAGTAAAAACACCTGGGGTCGTATTCACAAACATTCTGAGAATACTCTCAGAGAGCTCCTTACTTAGCCTAAAAGCAGTCCTAGCTTAGGAGCGATTTAACTAAGTTCTTAGAGCAACTCTAAACAACGAAAATACGGAGACTTTTACCTTAGTGAGGAGACCCCGTTGCTAGGTATGACACATTCTTTTAACAGATGTGATTGGTTGTCACAGACACGCCCTTTTGTGAGCCTGCAGGTGTGGACATCCAGAGGAAATGAAATGAACTGCTGACTGTGAAAGTGTTTCATTGTTGGTGTGATCACTGCCGATGGAAGGTTGAGACAGACTCAAGTTGTCACTGTTGCATTTTTCCAGTTTTCGAATATGTTAGTTTTGTGATCATTCTATTTCTGTCATCCAGCGTTTGGAGAATATTTCACCAACATCTTTGTCTTTCCACTATTTTCTCCTCTGCTTAACAAAATCATAAGCCTCTTAAAAGTCCTCCTCCCTGCTCCTAACAGTTTTTCACCTTAAGAGCTCTTAAGGCCTAAGATGCTCTGTGAATAACTTTTATCTTTCATCACTAGAAGCAACTTTTAGTACTAGAAAGCTTTGTGAATACAGCCCCTGAACATCTGGGTCAAAAATTATGTGAGCACACATTAGCAGGTGCTGGGCTAGCGGCCCGTCTAAAGCATGCCAGACAGCATTGGAGAAACACTGATTTGTAAGGTGAATCTGCTTCATTCATTGTTTTTACTGGTTTTAACTACCGAGGGCCAGATGCATAAACGATACATACACATGAAGACCTTGTGTACAGCTTTCCCCACACATGAACTGATTATTATAACGGAGGAATGTGTGGTGAGAATGTGCGTGACTTATGCATTCTTCAGAACCAGGCAAACATATGGTTTTAGCTTAGACAGCTGTGGGTAAAATGATAAGGAGGAAATTAAATATATGTATAACACTGTTTTTAGATTATCTGCCAATTTCACTGATTGTGTTGTTATTTTTGCAGCTTACACTCAGTAAAATGTCAAATCAAAGGCGCTGTTATAAAGTTAATTTTAAATTATTCATGAGTGATGAATGTCAACATTGTTTTTGTTTACATTCATCTCCCTGTAAGTGATCATTCAATTTTATGCTGTGAATCATTTTGTAAAGTCAGTTTCCACATGAACACTTCGAATGAATCATTGATCATCTTTCTGATGTTTTCTAATGATGATTGAGATTTTACTGCGATGACTGTTTGCAGAAATGTGATGAATTAGTGGTAGGGATGCTGCAAATATCCACAGTCATGGGTAACGACGGCTGCTCTGGCACTGTTGGAGAACCTCACCAATGCGACACAGCAGGTGAAATTGCATTTTCTTTCCCATATTTCTCAATGATAGGTCTAATGAATGGCGGAGGGGCACAAGTACCAATATGCAAACGGATTTCTAAGGACATTTCTGCATCCATGCGTACACACAGTTTATGTCGTGAATCAGAGTTTTACGGATCTGGCTCCTGGTCCATTTGTTTTTGAGAGCAAGAGACCTCTGTGGAGAATTTGGCTCCCAGTAGAAACCTCCTAAACAATGAACACTGAAGGAATTCTAACTGGGAGAAGTTTCAACTGGTTACAGTCTGCAATCCTCAACACTAGATGCCACAAATCCCCCTAAATCCTACACTCTGTTCCTTTAAGTCAATATGGCAAACTTTTTAGCACACAGTTGCCTGTTTACACATCCAGCAATTACAGAGCAACATTAGCGTTCATTTAAAGGTGTGTTTTTTTTGTTGTTCACCTGCTTCCACGCAGGAACATATTTTCTTTAAGGGGTTCTGCACAGTATAAATGCACATGCATTACTACTGTATGTATGTGCAAGCACTTACACAGGAGCTACAGGAAAACTGCTCAGGCGTAGTTGTTAGCTGTTAGTCCAAAGGATGTGTGCTCCCTCGCCTTAGACACAGTTTTTCTCTGGGCTGCATGCACCGAAATGGCAAAAAGTTTAGCGGACCCTGACCCTTGCTTTTTGACCTAACATGATAACGATGTTGCATCAGAATCAGATTCAGAAATACTTTATTGATCCCTGGGGGAAAATTGTAATTTGTTGGAGCCGATCTGATGTAAAGTGCAGAGAATTTTAGAAGATCGGATGCATTAAATAAATTTGGACGTTTTTAACAAAACACAGGGGGCTGCCCATGGACAAGCGCCCCGATCAGTTAGGAGATTCGGTGCCTTGCTCAAGGGCACCTTGGCAGTGCCCAGGAGGGGAACTGGCACCTCTCCAGCCATCAATCCACACTCCATATTTGGTCCAGATGGGGTATTGAACTGACAACCCTCCAGTTCACAAACCCAAGTCCCTATGGACTGAGTTTACATCGTTATTCCATTGTTGATAGGGGTGCTTGCGGCACCCTCAGCACCCACCCATCTTCTCCTTGTGAAAAAAGAGCAGTACAGGGATGTTTATTTGTAGGCCGACCAGGAGGTCAAGGTCAACCTGGTTCCCTTGACAGAAAGGGAGTGGGATTTTTCCATTGGATTATTGCAGAAAATAATTTCAGTAAATTTATGATATTTCCATGTTTTGTTCAGCAAGATAATCTCGCAAATTTACACCATTTTTATCATTTTCCCAGAGTGAATGCAATCGTCACCATGGTTATACACCACCAACCAGGCTGTTAAACTGTGTTCAGCTTAATGACATTGCAGTCTCATTTATCCGTATTTTTTAAGACACTGTAGAAGCTTCAAAATTCATGAGTAGGTTATTGACTGATGTATTTTATCTCGTAAAATGAAACATGAGTCTCTTAAGCTTGTATTACCCACAGACCTTATTTTTCAGGCATCTAACCAAAAACCCATTCAGAAAACACTCTGGCTTCAAGATGACGGACCTGGGAGTCCTGAAATGCTGATTCATTTATTTCAGTTATGCAACAGTTCCAGTACTAGAAATACATTTTGTCATATTATTAACTTTTCAACATCACCCTAATACTGAAATCAAAATATGCATATACACATTTATACAGATTTTCTCCAAATAGTGTTGCATTTCCTTGGGTTATTATATTGTGTCTTATTAAAAAAAACAACTGTAACATCCGTCATAAGCGTGGTGTTTCTTTGAAACTAGTATGTGAATATAATGTAAAACATTAACCATAGGTATTATTGTGCTTCCACACACAGAGGTGCTATGATGTGAAACTGACGCCAATTATAATAATCCCTGGAGACGTTAGCGGTTGTTTTTGGACCAGGTGCTACATCTTCCATCTCATCTCAACCTGCTACAGCTGCCAAAGCTATCGCAGCCAGTGCAGCCCCCGAATCAGAGTCAGTCAGGTGTTCATAAGTATAGCCTTAAGGGACAAAAGATAGCTTGGGGAGACCCCTTTGATACAGCCCCTTCACTCTCAACTCCGCCCGTCTTTAATATCCAAATCACTGCTGTCCCATATGGACGAGGTAATTGACTCGGTGATTTAAAGGCAACCTGACCACCTCAATTCTCTGCATGCGTCTCGGAGATAAAGCATAAAAGATTGTTCTGTTAATCTGTTCACAGACCTCTTCCCTCTCACCGTAGAAATCCAGCGACCCGTCAGCAATTCTAGATTACCGTAATGTGAAAATCTTCCCATCTGCCATAATTACCATGTTACAAAGGGCTGTCTTAAATTACACCAGGAATAATGGCATTGTGCAGTGGGAGTTAGAGCCAGCTACCTGTGTGTGTGAATGTGTGTGTGTGTTCCTGTGGTCACACACGTATATGTATGACATGCACACAATGATGACTTGGCCAAGATAGGTTTGAAATACACACACAAAACATAAAAGAAGCCCTTTGGCTAATAAGGCCAATTTTTGAAAATACCATTTCCTGAAGACCTGTCAAAGTCCAATTAGCGGCATCCAGCCAGGTCATTTCTAAAGACGGACGAATGGTTGGGTGATTCACTCTTGTTCCTTTAATCGTGGGGGACAATGAGGTCAGTCAAACATGGTGTGCAAAAAGACATTTTTTGGAAACATGTAGATTTAAGAAAATCCTACTTCTTATAAATAGATATGTCTTTTGACTGCAGAGAGTGTCATCTGTCACATACATCTGTATTATTTTAATAAAAATCGATTCCTCTGCAGCTGAATGCCTGCCATTTGAAAGTCTCTGTCCGTCGTTCGTCCTCCTCCAATGATTTATGTGCTCCCTGTTTAATTGCAGGTTTGGGAAATGCCCAGCGCTCGTGGCAAGTGGCATATTCTGACCTGGACGGAAATTACAGCCATTCAAAAGCAATGAATTTCAATCACCTTTCTTGTCCGCTCTCTAGATTGGCTCTGTGTCAAACTGTCATTAGGCTCACCCAAACATTTCACAAAATGTGGGCGGTGACATCATTCATGTGGACTCGATTAATCAGTCATTCAATACTTGGTAAAATAGATCGGGAGCACAGATAGGGACCTGATTTTCTGTGGAGTCACGCACAGGAACTATAAATGTATCTCTGTGTGTGCACTGTGTGTATGTGGGTTATAGCAGTTGCTAACAGTTATAGCATATATTGTGTTTTAAAAGTTTGTTTACTCTGCTGGTTGAAGCAAGATGAGGCATGATGCTGTAAAAGGTCAACAAGTTTGGCTTTTTAAATGACAGCCTTACATAGTCATCTGTAAGACATGATGAATTATGCACTTATGCACTGAGATCTTGTCTCGTTGTCCCATCTCAAAGTCAAAGTCTACAGCCATAGAAGCAGCCCTGTGAGGCTGGATCTGGGTATAAAGCCTATCATTTACCACCTGTCACAGACAGTAACACACTTCCTGCATGGCACTTTTTTCAAAATCCGTGTCCTTACGTGAAAGTAGTCTCACTTAGCTTGGCCTATCTCAACACTGTTTTAGCACTGTGTGAAATGAAAATAACAACCTCCGAGCTAGCAACCTAAAAGCTAAA
Source organism: Epinephelus moara (assembly GCF_006386435.1). Classification (NCBI taxonomy): domain Eukaryota; kingdom Metazoa; phylum Chordata; class Actinopteri; order Perciformes; family Serranidae; genus Epinephelus; species Epinephelus moara. The sequence goes on from NC_065524.1 coordinate 16,360,871, forward strand.
AGGTCCTTTAATGTTTTATGTGGCATTTTCCTTTGCAGGGATTCCGCCATTTTAAAACCTCTCCACCAACAAGTTCCCTCCCATTACTGATTTGCAAAGGCTCCGTCACTGCATTCTGGGCTTAGCACCGCCTGTGAGTATTGTAATCAGTTTAGAGCAGTTAGTTCGTATAAAAATGGACGACATGACTGCTCCCCAAAAATGAATCCACAACATATTCATCGCCCCCTGGGGGCTGGCTACAGTATAGGTCAGGCCTATTTGTTGTGAACAGGACATGGGCTGGAAAATGGTTTCTGACAATTTAGGTAGTTATCACGCCAATGTATGTTGAAGTGTTTGTGTTTCTGATAAGATTGGCCATAATAAGTTATTTGATGCAATTAAAAGAGGTTGTCAAAATCAATACTGCAGCTCCACTTCCCAGTCACTGCTGTGCACACTCTGCCTCCAAAAGCACAAGATGGCAGCGCCTGAATCTGGGATAGCTTGGTTTCATTTTTGTCTATGGTTAAAAAAAATACAATCAATCCAGAGTGTTTTTTTCATCCTAGTGAGGAATTATGATTGGCCTTTCTCCAGAGCTGGCACAATGCAAGATAGGTCTGACAATGCGATAATATATAACAGGTACAGGCTAATGTTTAGCATGTTCACCATAGTAGTTTTGTATGCTAATGTGCTAATTAGCGCAAAACACAAAGTAGAGCTGAGGCTGATGGGAATGTCAGTTATGCAGATATTTCGTTACGAACCAAAGAATCTGACAAGCTAAAATTTTGAACAGATAGTGAAGGAAGTCAGGAGGTCAGGGGGCTTACGTCATTAGGCGTCATCATCTGGGAACCCTCATTGAGTGATGGAAATGATGGTGGATGTTTGAGACCAACTAACAACAAAACTGGTTGTTGTTTAGCAACCCTTTGCTGTTTTCCCAGCGGCTTTTTAGGCAGCAGACATCGGTGATTTATTTGCTGTTCTTCCAGCAGATTTAGTGCCATGACAAGCAGTTGTTATTTTACAGAGGCATCATTGCATATCCTGCTGGGATAGTTAGAGGAAAAATGGTTGGTTTTTACAGAGACAATACTACTTTTCCAGCGGGAATTGTGCCACCAAAACTAGGTATTTTAAGTCAAAACATGATCTTTTTGGTGCCTGAATTTAACCACACATTGACCCCAGCATTGTTGAAAACGTAAGGTTTCAACGTGTCTATGTGCAAATGTAACATATTTGTGGTTTGGAGAGATGTACAATGCCAACATTTCTCTGGTGTTTGGGTTGAAATTTATTGACAATACATCAAATGGTTGTCAATATATTTCACTGAAAGCCAAAAATGTCAACCTATTCATGGTGCCAGAGGAAAAGGCAAGGGATCCGCAAAGTCATTCATTCTTTAGAGAGCCATGAATGTCAGTGAAAAATTTCATTGCAATCCATCGAGTTGTTGAAATGTTTCAGTCTGGAGCAAAGGTGCAAAAGGCCGACTGACAGATCAACATTACCATCGATAGACCCATCCTACTAAAGCCTCACTAAAAAGTTTGAAAAATAACAATCTTTTTTCATACTCTAGTCAATGATGTGACATCATGTCTGTTTGTATCCTGAGTTTACATAAACAGAAAACAATTCAATTATCTAAAGCTATTAAAATGCGTGTTTTAATAGACTCATAATTATGTACCAATGTACAAGAATCATAAAAGAGTAACTCTGTCGTAAAATAAATAGGTTTTAATATCTCCACTTGATAGCATGAAATGATAACACCACCATGCAGCTACAAGACATGCTGTGCTTTAATAATGTATAGTTACTTTTGCTTGACTCACTGCTTTGCCCTTACTGTGCTCACTTTATCAATCTGGTCATCATTCTGTCAACATAAACACGCAGTATAAACTGCTGTAGAGAAAATTTGCCTGAGAAGGGCATCCTGAGTTCAAACTACAAATACAAAATTCTCCTTTTGTTGAAGTTGGAGATTCATGTAAAGAGCAGGATGTAGCAAGTTGCAATCTTGATTTCCATGACAACGCAGTGAATGTCCAAAAATCTTTGGTGACTTGCATTGTGTACAGTATATCTGTTGCATATGCGTAAAGCGAAGAATCCATAGCAACTGAGGACTCTTCTAACACTCACAGCGTTAAATGTGTGTCCATTGCACTTCCACTCAGGTGGGTGTCAGGCCACAGGAAGAAAAGGTCAGTCTAGTAGCTTGTAACTTGTGTTGTTTATGCTGACCCCCCACCTGTGAGATTCTGCCAAACATGACAGAATAAAGCTGCCTCTAAGCTCCTAATATATGTCCCTCCTGCTCGCAGATCTGTCTGGAAAGAATGACCCTCTGTGCACAGTGGGTAGTAAAGCCAGGAGGAAATCTCTGCCTCGACTGTTAATGGCAATGCTTAGATAAATCCCCTATGGAGCTCTGTATTTTTCTCCTTTGCTCTCTCATTCGATGTTTCTCTCTGTCTGACTTCTCTTTCTTCTCCCTCCCTCACCTGATACCTTGTCCATGTGCAACACTACAAAATGTGTTCAAACTACAGATGTCCTGTTGACCCATGCTGTCCTTTTCTGCTGTTTGTAGTTCTTTACAATTACACCAGGTCTGTCTCCAGACAAATCGAATGGGCCAGCTTGTCTCTCTGACTCTGTGCAATGCTGACCGATCGATGGGCATCACAGTTAATACCCCCTCTTGTTTTTGTCGAGTTGTGGAATGTTTGTTGCCGATGGACACGCCCATCGGTCGCTCTCCTCTTCGCCTGATGAAGGCTTTGCTCTTCGCCTGGAGACGGCTCGTCGATCCCACAGTGTTCAATGTGATCAGAGTCACTGTCCACAGAATCAATAGGCTTCTCCTGCTCCCCCTGTTTACTACTTCCTCACAGGATTGTACAGAGTTTTCCTGTACATCATAATGGAAAGAGTGGCTGCGTCAATAAATCAAATAATCAATGGGCTCAGGGGAGCAGGCAGGATAGAGTCCCAGGGAGGAACATGGGACTTAAGAGTCAGGTTCTTTGTCTGGAAAGGCCTCAGGATGGCAGGTCATTAGAGATAACAAGATCATTATTGGAAAACAGAAATGGTAAAAGATGTATTTTTTTCAGAGGCAATGCAAGTCAACCGGAAAAAACAAGCTTATAATTTGGAGTTGCTCAGTTTTAGAGCAGTGCCGGACCTAGCACATCTGACCCCCAACCTGTAAAACAAGAACAGGAGCTAATAAAAAAATTAAACACAAATAACTGAGCTACTGTACAAATTTGCGAATTTTGCTTTTTTATTTTCTCTTACTCTGATGCTCCCCACATACACTTATCTCCACCATAGCCATTAAGGAAGGAATGAATGAATGAATGAATGAACTTTATTTATATAGCACCTTACATGCAGCGCATGCAGAGCTGCAGTGCTTTACAGGAGTTTGCTAGTTATAGTGTTGTATGTTATGTTTTGAGTCATCGTTTGAAACTGTCCACCAAGCCAGCAAATCCGATATTTATAGGTGGGGGTGTTCCATATTTTTGGAGCATAGTCGCTAAAAGAAGCATCCCCAAAGGTTTTTGTAGTGACAGTAGGAACAGTCAAAAGAGCAGCTGTAGAGGATGTCAGGGATCGTGGAGAGACATAAGGTGATATGGAATCTGTTATATAGGAGGGGGTGATGCCATTAAGTGCCATTTAAAATCAATTCTAAAAGATAGTCGGAGCCAGTGTATGTAGAACAGGACTTACATGGTCTCTCTTTTTCATTTTGTTAAAACCCGGGCAGCAGCATTCTGAGTGGTATGTAGTTTTGCAATGGCAGTTTTAGGCCAGTGTACAGGGCATTACAATAGTCAAGATGACTGGAAACAAAAGCATAAACAAGCTTTCCAGCCTCTCGCTTGCTCAATAGAGGTCGTACCGCAGCTATATTGTGTAAATGATAAAATGCAGTTTTTGTTAATGAATAAAATTGAGCTTTACAATTGAGATCAGAATCTAAAATGACAGAGGTTTCTTACTTGAGGTCGTGTCTGTGTGGCCAGACAGTCAATGCTCGAACATGTTCTGACTGTGATGCCCTTGGTGCCCTCTCTTTGGGTGGCACCCTAGGCGGCTGGCTGTGTCACCTATAGAGAAGATCTGCCTCACAAATATGACAAAAAGCACACAGGTTGGTCGACGACAGTATGTTTTTATAAGTGCTTCAAAGACAGATGTGATCATTTTTGTTGAATCAGCAGCATTACATTGCACTGCCCAGTTTCATTTATATTTGACAAATCATTGTTCCAGGATTCTGATTAATTTTTTGAGATAATCCATTACCTTGTGTTATATTGGAACAACCCAAGCACACAAACACAAGCACACACTCGTGCACTTATCTGTTTATGTTGGGACCAGAGAGGCTGAGGCAGGGAGAAATAAAATGGCCTGTATGAAAGTGATATCAAACATAAATGGGCAGAGGTGATGTGTTCTCTCCTCTTCCCTGTGGCCCCGACAGCAACCAGCCATGTGCTGTTGCACAACAGAGGCGTGAGTTTGCTCAAACACTGAAAGCAAATTGTGTTGCACTTAATCTTATTTTGTCCGATGCCTGGAACGCCTGCAGAGGTTTACAGAGTTGATTATGTTAAGTGGTTGTTTGGTATCTCACCTGCTGCAAAGAGCATTTTGTTTAGCTTTTCTGATTGGCCTCTAATATGGTAAATGGTGCACCAGTGTATGTGACGCACAGGTCGCAAAATAGGTTCATTGTCTTGTGCTAAGTATATACACTGCTAATCAAAAGCAACACATTTTTTGTGAGATCTCAATGTCTGTATTTAAAAATGCAGTGTTATTATTGAAGTTAGAAAACATCAAAAATTAATTATCATTTGTGTTACGAGGGTGAATGTGAGAATGTGTCTTCTATTACCTATTTGGAATAGCAATGGACATCCATGCAACCACTGTCTGTGTGTTTCTAACACAAAGGATTAACTAGGTGACCTTTCTGGTGTAACTATCTTTAATAAAGCGCTAATAAAGAGCCCCATTAGGAGCTGAAAGCCTCCAAATCAATAGGTCCACACATTTAGATCTATGGTGAAACACTCAGTTGTCTTCACGGGGGGCCAGTGACAGCTTGGCAGAGAAGAGGCGAGCTATTTTTACTCTGAGGAAAGAAAGTATTGTCTTACAGGGAAACTGACAACAAACTTAAAGTATCTTTGAGCGCTGCGGCTTAGACTATCAAAATGTATCTGGAAACTGGGGCAAACTGAGATCAAAAAGGTCTTGTAGACCTACTGTATGTTAACAAGGTCTAAAGCAACAACTAGAGGCTGCAGCAGCGTTCATTATACAGAAGATTTGGATCATGTAAAATTTGACCTCAGGATGACTACAAAACAGGTTATTTTCACATCGTCTGGAGATTATAGATATACTTTATTTTTGTGGCAATATACCCATGAAAGGCTGATATTTGTGGTCCAAGTGGAAGCTGCGGCCTGATGATGATGGCAGAGAAATGTTCCACACAACCATAAAAAAAATAAGCATCTTATCTTGGATTTGTGGATATTCACTGTAAATTCCACAGCAATCAGGTCAAGTGTTGTTGAGATATTTCGGACTAATATGTTGGCTGGATGAACAGACCACAACAACAACAAATTAAACCCTTTTCTCAATTATTTTTTCATCCTGGGTGCAAATTATCATCACCAAGCATCTGCAAAGAATTTATGGATACATGTGTGCTTCCTGATGTGTGCTTTAATGGGCAGACTGACCAATCAACAGCATCTTCCTCTTCAGTGGTGGAGCGAAAATACATAGATAATACTCTGAACAATTGTAAACCAAATACACAGGCTGCTGCCTGCTGAGTGGGCCTCATTAAAGTGATCAATATCAAGGCCATTTCCATACGCCATAAAATAGACAGTCTTTAAAATTTCTCATTTCACTCATTCTAAAGGCTGCCCTGCTTTCTCTCTCCGGCTGTGCTCCATGTGCTGCCTGTTACTTAGCGGCAAAGGCGTGGAAATGGAGTGCAGGTGGCAGGTATGACGCTCGCTCTCTATCAGCTGATAATCAAACAGCAGCAGGTGCGGGAGATGCTGTAAACATTACTTCTTTCACAGCTTTTAAATTTTGGCAGCCACTACAAGTCATGTGAAATACAGTGTGTGTTCAGACTGTTTGTGTGCAGGAATCTGTAACTGTGTGCTAAGATTTGTAAATGTGTACACAAATCTGCCAATGTGAACACAAATGTTTAAATCTGTACTAAAATTGTGAACAAACATTTATAACTGTGAATAAGATTTGTACATATGCAAGAGGATCTGCAAATATGTGCACCCCAAAACCTGTAAATGGCCTTTTTTAATGAGTAAAAAACAATTACTTAGCTTCAAGTTGGAAAAACAAAATTATTAATTTCCACCTCAGGTCTTCTTTTTTGTGGGTTTTGCATCACTCCTGTTGTGCCTGAATTCTGTAATTGTGCATAGCGATTTGTCTGAAGCAAAAGGGTTTCTTTGCCCTGAGTCTTGCCTTACAGGCTCTCGCTGTCATGCTATTTGGATTGTAATATGCCCCAGTAGCTGTACAGCCTACACACCACCAGTGGTTGTGGCTACAGATTCACTACAGCAAGGCAGAATATATGATGGACTTGTGACTGCTTGCTGGAAGTACATGTTAATTTCTTGTAATTTTTGTCGTAAGCAGTATCGCCGAGCTTTGTTAAACTCTAGGTAAAGCAAGACTAAATTTGTGTAATGAATGAGTTTGTCACACCACAGAACAACGTGTCACAAACCGGCCAAATTAAAAATGTAAACACTATTCTCTGCTTTGAGAGCACTGAGCTGCTGATAAGCGATAGAGTCTCGTTAGCTGCTAGCTCAGTAGCACAAAGCGCACGCACGCACCCATAGCACCCCCCCTGCCAAGCTGATGAATGAGCCGCTGCGCAGCGACAAACACCTGTTAGCAGCTAAGCCAGTAGCTCAGTCACACACACCACCAGTGTAAATTTCGCTGACGAAAACGTTGCCAGAAATTTTTCATCAACAGCCTTTTTATCATGACAAAAATGAGACGATGATGAGCAAAAAATAGATGCTGATAATAGAAACAAAGACAAAATCTATGCTTAATTTTCGTTGACCAGATGGGATGTGACGAAATTGTTTGTAGTGGACTATTGGACACTGAAAGCCAAGAATGGCCGCACTTACACTTATCTTCAAATGCCACATGAGCGACAGACTGGTAAATTTCAGTATGTAGTCTGCTCCAGGAGGTTTCACTAGCCAGCAGAACCACTCACACTGAAGCAGCATCAGCGGTTGCGAGTTGTAAGCTGTAATTCAGTAGTGAATAATCAGCTGTGTGTGTCAGACTGTGGATAGTGGAGCTGAATGGATTTGTGGAGTTTGCTAGTTACAGCAGTGGCTGTTTGCTGCTCCTCTTGTAAGCCGATGAATGACAGCGGAGCTAGCAGCCACCAGCTGCCGGTCTTCTCAGGTCTCCACTTAGAGCTGGACAGTGTCGGCAAGGTTTATGGGTTGATCTGTAAGTAAACAGTCTGAACTCAGATCAGTTTTCTCTGACAGAGTTAAAAGTTTAGTTTAGACATGAGTTTAAACCTCCAGACTAACATGTTGCAGATTAAGAAAGAATTCAGGCTTTAATTAAGTTATTTTTCAGCTTCTTAACAGTGAGATCAATACATCAGAGTTTACAATGAACCTGTGGACAAATCCTAGTTGTCTCAGATTAGTTATTTGTGATGTCAAAGTTTTTGAGAGCATAAATAGAGAGATGTTGAGCTTTTCAAATAATGATTAGTCAAGTGTGCTCATAAATCCCCCCTTAAACCTGTCAAACACTGCTGGAGAAGTGTTTGTGAAGTGTTTAGAAATTTGTCTACGTTAATTTTTTATACAATCTGTCACATTGATTCTAATGTCTGATGCATGAATTAGCCTAACTGGATTAGTTTAAAGTTAAAAAACATATAGAAAACATATCAACTAAAAGTAATGACTAAAACTGTCATAAATTTCCGTCAACTAAAACTAGACTAAAATTACTGTATGAAGGATAAAAATAACTAAAATGTGACTAAACCTAATAAGCATTTTCGTCTCAAGACTAAGACTTAATCTAAAATAGCTGTCAAAATTCTGAGCTGAAGAACACTGATGTTATGCACTCTAACATCAGTAGTAACATAGTTTTTATATAGATGGGGATGGGATATGTTAAGGATGGCTCAAGTACATCGACGAGCCATGATTGCAGGTCCGCCCAAAAAATCTTGGACGTAGAAATGGTGAAAACAGTCTAACGGACTAACTCCACAATGAAGCACTACACAGTTCCCAGTCTTTTCATGTTTTCAACCAGAGCTGGGTATAACAAAGTAACGCGTTAGAGTACATTGATTACTTTTTGCAGTAACGAGCAACTTAACGCGTTAGTTTGCTGTTTGAGTAATCAGATACTTAAGTACATTTTCAAACAAGCCATTACTTCCGTTACTTTTAGAACGCTGGTCCTTCAGCTCCGAAATAGCAACGACTGTCCTTTGGTGCTAATAACGGAAATTACGTTAAACCTATCAGTCTGAAAGAAGCCACGAAGCTTGTGGCTAGCTAAGTTGTAGAAGAAATGCTGCCGTTGTCTACGGTGGAGTCTTAAAAAAGGTGGAGGAGGACTCGCTGACAGACAGGTCAGACTCAGGACTTGCATTATGCCCGGTACACACTATACGACTTTCTGCCCGTTCTGAAAGTCACTATGTCACATTACACGATTGTGGAGTCATAAAATCGTGCCGTGTCTTGGCCGACAGACATGACGCACCACACGATGGTACAGTACTCACCGATTATCCCCGGTCGTCTTTCACGTCGTTTGTGATGTCATCTGGTTATTTTTGTCCTATTTTTATTACTTTTACTATTATTTGAGTCACTGTGTCTGTACATGTGCCAGACGAAATTTTGTTGTCACCTAAAAGCGTCAGCGGATGGCAGGAGCTATATTTGAAGTACCGTACGCAAACATTCTAGCTACTGTATCCGCCACAACAAGTTCCTACAAATGTTTCACAATAAAAGCATATTTAGAAAATGGAGGGATTCTCTCAGCTGAGGTTATAAGGGGCTTTTAATTTGAAAGAAATTTAGGAAGTGTTGCGTATGAAATGACTGCGCGATACGTTAACTTTATAAAGACAATGGGAGTGGATAAAAAGTAAAACACAGAGGGATAAATAAATAACGGAGCGTCTATAATGTAGTTTGTTTCAAATGAAGCTGGGAGCCTCTGCAGTTGTGGTGAGTAAAAGCCCCGCCGCTATTTGTTAATGTTATTACTTTATGTCCGACCGTGAGGATGTACCATTGTCTGCTAGCTTGATGCTAATGACAGTAACGTTAACTCAGCGGGTTGACAAAGTGCCTCTGCTGTTTCACACCATCATTTCCCCTTTTACTC
>NC_065524.1:16370428-16424574 GCF_006386435.1 Epinephelus moara
AATGTAGGCTTAGCGCCCTGTGGTCCATTGCCCAATAGGAAATGTAGAATACTCAAAAGTACTTTAAAAGTGCTTGAGTTACTTTACTCAGGGAGTAACGTTGGAAGTACTTTAAAAGTACCTGAGTTACTTTACTCAGGGAGTAACGCAGTGAAGTAACTGGTTACTTTTTTTAAAAAGTAACGCAGTAAAGTACTTTGATCACATTTAAAGTAACGCTTACCCAACTCTGTTTTCAACAAGCATTTTCTAAGATGTACAATGTGTTTAGTGGGAAAAATCACTGATTTTACTTTACCCGTACTTTAAAAGAAAATATGTCTCTGTGAGCATGTGACATTGGCTTAGCTAACCTAGGTGTATTTGTCATCGAGCTGAACAAACTATCAACTGTCACAAACTAGCAATTATCTGAAAAGAATCAAAGTGAAAACAGAGGCAACAATTTCTTTGCTACTTAAGTCAACACGAGTTCTACAGTTAAGGAATGTGCAAATTGTTTCCTGTGTTTGTTAGTGATAATTTACACATTCCTGTGGCAAATTACATGCTTCTCACCAGTGTTTTCATGATAATGACCTTGACGCTTAAAAGTGATACACCTCCAGATGTATGGGTTAATTATTTATCAGTACACATGTAGTGCAGTGTCTCTTGGAAGCTACATACTACTGTGGCGAATGCACACCACTTATCTGCTTACTTGTTTTGCACTGTGTATTGCAGATTACACTGAGTGAACAGAGGTGCCGTGGTGTTAAGGGCTGGATTTAAAAAGTCTTATAAGTCCGAGAGGGCTGACAACAACACAAGACCCCTATGTCCTTATTAGAATGAAGTAAGGACCGCTAATGCATCAGATTAAAGAAACCAGTGAAGCCTGCAAATGCTCAGGGATTTAGGGCACACACTGAACTTTACTCTGCACATTACATCTCCGCAAACAAACAGCGAAACATCATTCACAACAGTCTCTCCCACTGGATTTGCCGTAGTAATTCTTTCATCTCTTTATTGGTCTTGCACATCTGAGCAACTTCATTCGCAGAATAAAAAGGGGATCCATCTATGGTGTTTTCGCTGTGAAAAGGCAATATTGCTCATGCTCATGCAGCTTACCTTGCCGCTACCTTTTTCCACAATAAAACATTACTCACGCTAAAAGCAGCTTAGAGAAATTAAATCACCATGTGTCCTGACAGCTCAATAGATTTGCGTCTCCACTTGGATACACAAGGAGACACGATTAATCCTCTGGTGTTTTGGTGCAGCACAGAACTCTAAATCACAGTAATTACTATCATTTATGCCAATTTGCACATGACAATAAAAATCTAAAAAAAAAAAAAAAAAAGACTAAACCAGTCAAGTAATTACACTCCCATCACACACACGCTAACACGTCTTCAGTGTTGTAGTATGTTTATAAGTGCACAGGCTTGTGTTTGAGCCAGTCTGCAGGCCCTGCTAGTGTATATGTGTATATGTTCAGGTTTATGTGTTTGTTTCTTGTGTGTGTGGACAGTCGCCCTCCCTTAGTGACATTCTCGGTGTCAGTGTTGTAGTCATTCTGGCTACAGGCATCCTGTCGCTGCGGTGGATTTACTGGCAACATGCCCCCCTCCCTCCCCGGCCAGCTCTTTAATTACCCTGGCCTATTGATCCACCCAGGGACACGGCACTCTGGAGCTGAAGCTGGACCTGCACCAGTTAATGACTGATTATTCCTTCGCGGGCCCTTGGGAGCAGGCAGGCGGCGTGGGGGACAGAAGGAGCCTGAGAGCACCGGGCCTGTGCTGCTCTGCAGCAGCATTCGTACTTTTCACCGGCTCACCTGATTGCAGAACAGGCTCAAAATAGCATTTTGTACTTCTTGCTCTGCCAGCTTTACCAACGAGGACAATAGATTGAAAAAGTTTAGACAATCGTAACACTTAATTTGTGATTTATTTGTAACTTGTCATAACAGCACTAGCGTGGGAGACACTTTAGATTGTTTTTATCTGATAAAGTTATGTAGTATGCAGAGTGATGAGCAGTGGCGGCCCCAGAACTTTTTCATAGAGGTGACCAGATTGGGCCACTGAAAATCTAAAGGTGGGACACCAAAACCAAAAGCCATAACTGACTTTCAGGAATTCACTTATGCTGTTGAAGTATATAGGCCAGGTGAGAATTAAGGAATTCCATACTGATAAAATGTTGCTAATTATCTGATCAACAAACAATGGTACAGGTAACATTTTGAGTTCAACAACAATCCTGTTTTAATGAATTATGTATCTATCTGAGACTGTAACATAATGGACATAGCTACCATCATGTCATCCTTGGTTTATGGACATTGAGATGGCATTTGTGCTGTTGGTTTTTTGGAGCTAGAAGTGACCATATTTGGGTGAGAGGCTGGTGCAGTGGACGAGTGAGGAGTGAATGTCACTATTGGCAGATGGCCTGACACTGAAAACGATCCGCCCTTAATTATGTGTAACTTTAAGCCTTAATAAAATGTAAATGGGTGGGTTATAAAAAAAAACTCACCCCGTTACAATTGTCATGAATGTTGAAAAAAACTCACCCCGTTACAATTGTCATGAATGTTGAAATTAGCTGTAGAGACCAAAACCATTTGCTGTACCAGGCTAAAAACATTTTTTTATGCTGTGAAGTTGGCCATTTTGGGAAAAGGACAACCAGCCTTTTTGAAGAACAATGAATCAGCTAACATGTATAGATACCAAGAGGCAACCTCCAGGGCTGAAAACTGAAGCCAACATGGAAGTGCCAAAAACTGCAGTTCTTTGAATGGCTGCTTGAGGCTGGCTCCAAGAGGGAGTCAGTCCCCATAGACCCTCATGTTAAAATCACAAATATACAGCTTTAGTTTGAAGGAGTATATTGATTTGAGGGAACAAAACACATAGTGGGGGCAAACCTTCTCAAGTTAAGGGGAGACTTGTAGGTATTCATAGAACCTATTCTCATTCAGAAAAATGGCCAGTCCAGTTGTTTCTTCACCAAAATGTAGCCTAACTTTTGAGTGTTATTTAGCCCCCTTTCTGACAAGCTATGCTGACGTAGTCGATACCAATGGATGCTGCCACAGCCTCTTAAAGATGGTAAGCAGCCTCCAGTTATTTTTGCCAGGGGGGAGCAGTGTGGGGACAAGCAATTGTATCAGGGACACCATGGCCCCCGTTTGGGGCATTTTTTGTAGTGAGGAGCATCAGAATTATGTGAGTAAATAAATAGAAATAAGGGGATAATCACTTAGAAATCTTTACTTTTCAGTGTAAACCTTTGCACCTCTGTAAAGAAACAAACACTTGTATTTCTGTTTCTGCAGTCCCACAGGAAAACAAGTGAGACAGAAAGACATGGAAGCTAATGATGACGGGCAAGGATGTGAAAGGAAAGAAAGAGGGTTGTCAGACAGCGAGGTGTGGATGCAAATGTAAAGAATCCTATGAGGCTGTAATGTTAATTTATTTTTCCCGATAATCACCTCACACTGTTCGCACCCTGACACCTCCGTCATACTTGTCTCCTGCCTCAGTGTACAGACTGCACTTGAAGCCAGTAATCATTGGCATCTTTAATGCTCAGCACTATTAGAGGCCTTCACTTTATGTTCACTTACTTGCCCATTTTCTCTTCTCGACGAGTCGTATCAGCTTGATGTCTCCTGAAATGGGAATTGGAGTTGGAGTGGTAAAATAAAAGGATTGGAGAAAACCTGGTTCTCTTTCATGGGGGTTGATGATGAGTAGTCGATGGGGCTCTCTGTCACTTTGAAACATGTCTTCAGAGGAGACGGTTGTTGGATGAAGTTGACGCTCTTCCCTTTTTCGCCTCTGGAAGAGGAAGCGGTGCATGACGTCTGGCTCTTTTTGCTCTCTTCCTTTCTTATTCATATCCGCCCTTTTTTCCCCCTCTGAGGCCAAAAGCCATCTGTATTCAGCAACTTTGTCTTTTTCCGCCCTTTGAGAGATCACCTCAGGGTAAATTAGGTAGTGGTCATGAGAAATGATCTTTACCCATCACTTCTCTGGGACTGACTCATGAGTCATATTTCAGAGGAGAAGAAAGAGAAAGTGACACACCGGAGTCAGAGGAACGGAGGGTGGGATGAGCCTGTGAGCTGACCTGATCCCCTTCTCTATATCCCCTGCCACTATCATAATACCAGGGTCTTCAGTTCTTCAGTGATAAAACCCAGGGGCACTTTATTTCTGTTACAAAAAAACAAAAACTTTTTAATGCAGTTTATTCATTGCATTTATTCATTCAACCCACGCTGACCAGTCAGAGTTCTTGCAAGCTCTACATGGTATTTCCCTCCCCACTTTAACCTCAATATGTAGTTACATTTTTGAAGTGGCACACAACATGCATGGGGTTAGCCTGTGCACGTACCCCGTATGGGGTAACCCCTTTATGCAGGCATATGAATTCAGCTTAACGTGCAGATTGCTGAGGTTACATGCAGAAGCAGACAGCCTGTCAGAAGCACCGGGACATTTCCTGGTGGCCTGACGGTTGTTGACGTATCGTCCGCTGCTTTGGCATACTGCATTTCACATACTATGTATTGGGACATGCTAAATCTTATTCTGGCATACTATATACTATGGTAGTCTGGGTATTTGAACACACAGATTGTTTTATTGTCCAATAATGGTCCAGTCCGACCCTCTCTTACAATTCAGGAAATATTGATCATATTATTGCCTTTAAAAAAAGCAAATGTAAATTATGTTTTCTGAACAATTTATTTTGATGTGAAATGATTGTGACCAGATGGTCAAACTGTCCACTCCATGTACAAAGACTAGTATTACTCAACGTCTCATTTTTAGACATAAACTGTATGCCAATTATGTATATCTTCATGTACATTATATTCCTGTTTTATCACTTTAAGCCTGTGGTGTTTGTAAGAGCCAAGAGTGTTAATCCAAGCCATCTCTGAGGGAGGATGGGAGAAGGAGCCGTCTGGGCCACCTGCCATAAAATCAGTTGAGGTAGAGCGACAAAGTCCACATAGGGGAGAAATCATGGTTGATTAATGGCTCAAGCACAGGACTGTCACACAGGAGATCAGGGTGTGTGTCCTGTTTGAGTCAACATTGGCTTATTACTTGTTCATGCAAATGTCGTATTGTCAGTTAAAGTTTAATTTTGAACTATTTTCTAACAATAATGGGACAACTTAAAAGTTCAAACAACGGTTATTTATTTCAACATTTGCTGAGATAGCAAGCACGAATGAATTTATGGACCTCTCAATCCATACTTATGCTCCCAGGCCAGAGCTCCTATTAACAAGCCACACTTCTCAATCTGTGAGACGTGATTGGTTAACATTTTAGACAAGTCCCCCGACAAAAATGGACTGTCGGAAGACAAAGAGAGGTGGAGCAGAGAGAGAGAGAGAGAATAAATAAGAGACAGGAGCAGCTAAATGCTTCAAAGTAAGCGACATGTTCACCAGGGTTCTCATTTATAAACAAAACGAGGCCTGAAAGAGGTGTACGCCACTTCCCATGCAAAAGTTGTGATCTATAAAAACAACTTGACGGGAGGATACACACACTTGTAGAGAAATTCTGACCCATGCCTGTGAACAGGAGAACCTGACAATGCAGATGGTGAGGTGTTGAACTGAAGTCATATATTGTTGAAATTTAATGTGAGAGCCATCATTATATATAATGATGGCTCTCACACATTTAAATTTGCCTCATATCACACGTTACATATAGATCCATTTCATCATAAACATTCAGTACAGCAGTGTTTTCTGCTCATTATTTTGTCATCGCTGTCTCACCCTCACATTCCTAACCCCGGGAGCACAGAGGAGAGGGTTGCAGCTGACACTCGTGGTCAGCGGTGGAGTGCACATCAAATAGCATTAAATAATTGAAAAATAGAGCAACAACAGTTTCCATTAATATCTTTAAATTTTATAAATACATATCACCAAACACGATTTAACTCCTCAGATAGTTTTTGTGTGTAAAATCAGTGCAGTGAACACGACTGTGACACTGGAGACATCACGGTGACCACCACACACCTTGTGTACATCTTCACCACCTGCACATATGGATTGTGTAAATTAGTAAAGTCTGGAAATAAAACCAGCACCAGCTCTCACACAATAATTACACTCCACATCCTCATTTTGAGTCCTCATCATAATGGAGGCCAAGCTTGCCATAACGAGCTCAGATAAGTAAATAAATAACGTGTTCACCTACCAAACTTTCGTCTTCAAATTTTATCCTAGCATCAGAAAAACACTGATTGTCACCATCATTTTGGCACAGTGTGAAGGAATCAGTCTAAATGCTGTAAACATACAAACACTGCGGTGACACTTGGCTGTTGCTGTGATTCACCCACAAAGTCCCATTGATCAGCAGATCATTTTTATGCATCAGCGTTCATGAGGTGCTTTGCATTGACCACATATAGCTGAATGTGGGTGTGTAGAGGGCGGGATATGAGGGCGATGCACGTGCAGACAATTCCAAGTTGATTTGGGATTTATAAAGGGAAATTGTGCACTAGCAGGTGTACGCAGGGTTTTATAAATCAGAATATTTTTGGGCACACGCCATTTTTCGCTTTTGTCTGCACGTACACTTTTAGTATGGATCCGACACACTGTTTTATAAATGAGAACCCAGGTCAGTCAAGAACACCAGCTAAATACAAACACACACAAATGCAACATACCTAAGTTGTAGCCTAATTACTTACTGGTTACGCTGAAGTAGCTACGGAGTGACTTCATTGGTCATAGGTGTTTAAACAATCATTTAGCCACTTCAGTGCTTTTTGCTTTACGGACACGGGTGAATAAATCAGATTGTTGCAACTTAGGTTCAAGAAAATATGATGATGGATCCAGGTGAATTAACTTTGCTGTGATGTAAAGAAATTGCGAGAAATCTGTTTTACCAGTTACATCAACAAATGTGGTAAGCCTAAAATTAGTGGTTTGCGTGGACAGGGCGATCTGGGATGGAGTCTAATCCAGCCGCCCCTGGTTTTAGGACTACCCAGCGCTGTTGGTTTTGTCAGTCTTGTCATTTGCCATACTGCATACCACCAGTCAGCTGGTGTTGGAGGTAACATGAACAAAAAGTAACATCTAGTTGGAAACAGATTATGTAGGTATTCGGTTTGGGATTTGGATTTTCAGTTTTAGGGTAGGGTAGGGGGTTCGTCCCCCAGGTGGGTGGAGCCTGCATGCTGTCTCTGTATCACCATGGGTCTTCTCTGGGTGCTCCAGCTTCCTCCCACAGTCCAAAGACACGCAGGTTAATTGGTGACTCTAAATTGCCCGTAGGTGTGAATGTGAGCATGAATGGTTGTCTCTATGTGTCAACCCTGCGATAGTGTGTATCCCCCCAGGGTGTACCCTGGCTCTCACCCAATATCAGCTGGGATAGGCTCCAGCCCCCGTGCGACCCCCAACAGGATAAGTGGTTATAGAGAATGAATGAATTTATGTTATTACGTCACAAGAAGTGCATACATTGTACCTTGTTCAACCCTTCGGCATTACAAACATGCATAAAATATACCAAACCTTTTGGAAAGCGTTTTCCATTATTTATTCAAACCTTTATTTAAGACTGTGGGAATCAATTGCAGGACTCCTTGATTTTCAATGTTAATAACAAATAACGATACAAACAACAATACTGTA
This sequence comes from Epinephelus moara, assembly GCF_006386435.1. Taxonomy (NCBI): domain Eukaryota; kingdom Metazoa; phylum Chordata; class Actinopteri; order Perciformes; family Serranidae; genus Epinephelus; species Epinephelus moara. The sequence goes on from NC_065524.1 coordinate 16,378,155, forward strand.
GAATAACAGAATCCTAAATAATTAATGCCTTTAATTAAACTGACAGAGCCCTACTAGCTTCCACGTTGCAAGTGGGACACAAACATAACAGCACAGCAGATCCTCCCAAATGTTAAATATTGTATAGGGGCAGACAGCTTAAATTGATAACAGTTAAGAAATGGAAAAAAATATGTAGCTGATAGCTGTACTGTCATTTTAGTTTTTCTAGGAGAATTCAAATGACTGTTTAACAGCCTTACTGGCCAGTCCATCACAAAGCTATAACAACTAGACTGACTGTTATATTCACACTGACAATTTAGAGTATCCAATCTACCTGCATGACTTTGGACTGTGTGAGGAAACCTGAGCACAGAAACCAGCAAGATATCATCAAGGTATTGATCATGTTTCCTTCTTGCTGAGAAGCAACAGCGCAGCCATATGTAAGAGGCATCAGTTAGAAGCCACAATGATGGTCTCCTGGGGTTTTGATACCATAAAGACGTTAAAGATGACCGAGGTCAGTGGCTTCCATGTGGCAGGGAGCCAGATCACTGAAACTGTCCCCAGCATGGGTTAGAAGTCAGGGGGCCATCAGCCTGTCCGTCCATCCATCCATCTTTCTGTCCGTCCAAAATAGACATATCTAGGTATCTCTTTTTGTTTCACTTTGAGGCATTTGTGCCTTTTTGTTGTGGTTTTTCTTTTGATGCAAATCACATATGAATCCAAGTGTGAAAACTTGAACGCTCATTTGGCCAGCTCCTTGCTGACTTTGTACGATGCTGCCCTTGTTTCGTTGCACCTCTGCTTGCCTGTGACTAAGAAGCAAAAGTAAAGCAGGCATAGCAGCCCGGCGGCACAAACAAAAGAAGAACATTTTGCAAACACACGCATATGATTAATGTTCCCACACATATCATCCATCCCTGCCTCCTGCCGCCGTATGCTGTATTACCAAAAAACCAAGGCCTCACAAGATGGAGCGTTCTATAGAGAGGAAATACATCTTTGAGTCGTACACTGAGGGAATATTATTAGAGTAAAGAATTAACAAGCTTTAATAATTACTTAAACAACATTTTCATTTAGTCATAATGCATAAAGCTATGATGTACATGTTCTTTTCATCAGCCGGCACAGTTTGTTACCAGTGCATTTGGTAGCAATGTGAATTATGTGATAAGCAAACAGTGGTTTGCTGTGCTGTTAATTGTTGATTACAAGATATATACTGCTGTGTTAATACAGTTTGTTTGCTCCCATGTCTATGAATTTGTAATTATTGTGCGCTAGTCCTAATCATCATTAGTCACAAACAACAATAGAGATTAAACAATTGTCTGTCTAATCTTGCTTTTCTTTTCTATCTTTTACTGTCTCTCTTTCAGTCCTTTGCTTTTAGTAGTGACGCACTCTTCTCTCGGCCCCCTGATTGTATAAAATATTAATCAAAACTTATCATCTACCATCAGTTCAGCCAACTCAATTAGATGTTTATTCTTACAAGCCGAGTAATATGGCAACGGCTTCATTTAGTTGTAAGAGCAAAGTGGAAAAAAGAGTCGCTAAATTAAACAAGCTGCCGTTCAACTTGTCATGACATTTAAAGCAAAGTGACTCATAAAGTCTCTTTGCAAGCGTAGAAAAAAGCTTCATGTTGTTTAATTTCTACTCCATTTAAAGAACCTGGCATCCATTTGACAAGTGTGTAGACAAATGAAATACTACTTCACTGCATATGTGTGTAGACTTACGCAAATTAACTCTAGCATGCTGACAATTTAAAAAAAAATAATATGAAAGTGGGCTTAATTACATATTTTCACCCGAATAATCAAACATAGAAAATTACTTAGTTTATGAAACCATGGTTGAATGATTGTTGGACTAAAACAATGTATGTAAAATGCTAAAGATAACTGTATTGCTGTATAACATCCATTCCAGATACAGATAGTTTAACCCATGTAGCTTTATTTTGAGCTCTCACAAGAAAAACACTACAGTAGTATGTTCAGTTTTTCACTGTGCTTGTCTGTGACTGCTTCTCTTCTCCTTCCACAATGACCCGAGGGGGAAGCGATAGAGACAGTCTGTGCAGATGGATGGACTTTTAACGATGCTGTGTGTCTGCAGTCTGAGTGATGTGCAGCCTGACAGCGTGTGCAGACGACCTCACTGAGGCTAACTGGACAAGCCTGGGCTACAGCATGTGTCAGTCCTCACTGACAGCTGTCACCTGTAGTAGTGTAACCAGGGAGAAAAGTAGAAATACTGCGTTACTTAATGAATATGATTTGTCAATTTTCACTTTAACACTAACAAAAATAGTCTCACTTTGGCATATTCCTTTGACACCTATTCTTTCACTTCTTTCTTCTTCTTTCACTCTCTAATTAAAGGAAAGAATCTTGAAAAGGGCATACATCATAGTCTGTGCTACCTGTGCACATTGAGTCCCTGGCCACTGAAAAATCTGCACCTGTGCTGCCGTCATCAAAATAGCGGCTACAATGGCCAACCAATGGATTCAATCTTTGCCTGTGGTTAAAAACATATTTTTTGCTTCGAAAGGTTCCTAAGTAAGTGAACTGACCCCGAAGTATCTAAGTGGTGATAAGAGCTGACTGAATTCTCTAAATGCTAAGGAAAGGAGCTTCAGTGCTTCCTTTCTTATCTCCTTTAGCATAGGGTACACTGCATCATCCTTTACGGAAGGAAGGCAGATAATGCCATCCCACAGTTCCTTACAGAGCAACATTTAAAGCAATGCACCATTTGGCCATTCATGAAAACACCTTAAGCCTATCTTGCATTTTAATACAGTGAAACTAATTGGGATTCATGTTGATAAATAGTGGACAGGAGGGTGAGCATGAGCAACCATTCTTAATGTGACAACCATTTTGTTTCACTTTTGGGACTTTTAGCCTATATTCCTTTTCTTATTTTAAGACAAAATAGTGGTACTTAAAATAGTACAAAATAGTACTTTAGTAATGAAGTAATACTTTTGTAACAGGTTGCCGATGGATTCATAGCAATCATGAAACAACACGGTGAGAATGCACAGGGCAAAGTATCTAAGACGGGTTAGAGTTAGTATAGCCCTGTTTATACCAAACGCTTTCAGTAAGGTACCTTTGGGATGTTTGAAATTAGCAGGTTTGTGTATTTAGTCCTTCTCAGGCAAGCTCAGGGGTTTAATGTTGCCCACCTAATGCTGTTTTTCTCCAAGTGAGGATTAGAACATATACAGTTCACATAACCCGGTCAAAATTAATATATATTTTTAAATGCTTTAAGATCCACCCATTACTAAAAGTGTATTTTAAATGCTTTAAGATCCACCCATTACTAAAAGTGTATGTCGTACAAAAACCAAAGTAATGGTCATGCTCATGCATTGAGTAACTTTACAAGTTAATGTTCCACCTGAAAAGTTGCCGGCAGTCGGCCCAGTGGATTAAGTTTCTTTTCTCTGACTCCAGCTGCTGCAAGAGGCAGCAAAACATCCTTTCATTTCCTAGTTACAGTTTACTAATAAAACTCTCCAAGGTATGAACAGCAGTGGTCACAAACCCAGCCACAACTCAGCGCTGAGCAGAGTGACCGTCTGCTACTGACCAATCAAGGAACTCTGTTCACAGCTCCGTTGGTACCATCTACAACTTTTCACAGTGGAAACAGAAAAAATGTGTACCAAACTGAACTGTATTGTACCGTACTGCTCGGTGGAAACAGAGCTCATCCGTTTTCAGTGTCTGTTATCAGAGATGTCCATCTTTGAAAATAGATACTGCCCAAACCTAGTAAGTGATATTAGCACATGGGATAGGTTTGTCTTAAGGACGATTTTTTTCCCCTTAACTAAGAAATCCCTTTCTGGCAGAAAGCCATAAAGGCAAACATCTCCCAACAGCGTCATACTACAGTGGGTTAAATGCCACTTGAAGAAGTTGTTACTAGTAGGCTGACTGATTTGTCCATTAAAAAGAGATTCAGCATATTAGTTGCATGTGTCAAAGAAAAAAACATCATTCCAGACATGACTGAACTGTGTCAGAAAAGAGGAAATATTAGACACATCTTGAAACTGGCCAACAAAGACAGAAATTTAATAAGATAGTTGCCAGACACTGCAGCAGTATTACCACAGTATTATGTAAACTTCACTGTGACACAGTATACAAAAACTGTACATGAGTTTCACACAGCCGGTATTTGTGGCAGGGCTGCCTTTTAGAAAGCACACTGTATTCAAGGCCAACAAATAAACACCTGCTGTAAACCTGGACCCTGAGCAAAAGCAAGAGGCAATATTATCTAATGAGTCATCTTTCACCCTCTTTAGATACTGAGGAAAGCTAAACGATGCTTTCAACCCACAATGTCTGTTGCCGACAGTTAAACATGGCAGCAGAGCTGTAATAGTAGGGGCAGCCATCTACTGGGGACCATTAGGTCTGATGATTGCTCTGCATGATTGCATAACAGCCAAAGAATATGAAGCTATTTTACACAACCAAGTGCACCCTGTGGTGCAAATGCTGTTCCCTTGTGATGTTCCCATATACCAAGATGATAACGCCATGATGCACGCTGCTAAATAAATTAAAAAGTGGTTTCATGAACACCAGGAAGAAGTCACACATCTTTTAATTTAAAACATCTAAACATCATTGGACCTTTGGGATTTTTTTGAGGAGAAGCGTGCAAAGTAGATTTTCACCTCCTTCATCTTTCAAAGACTGGATCCTGTCATTGTTGAAGAATGGTTTAATATTGCACCATGCACACTGTAGGTCGCCGTATGACATAATTTCAAGGAAGCTTTAAGCTGCTCTGAAGGCTAGCCGGCCTCCTTACTGTACTTTCATATACAGTTTTGTGTTTCATTTATTCCTTCTTGACCTTCTATATGTCAGAGGCATGTTGTAAGTTTAGGGCTGTAATTGAGTGATGGCAGCTTATTCCACAAACAACAGTCTTCCTATGCTTCCACAGTCTGCATCTGCCCCCAGAGTCTAAATATGAGTAGGTACCTGTCTACTATAGGTGCATGATTTATGATAGTAAAGTCTCATTTGTGCTCTCTATGCAGAACAGGTGCGCTTTGTTTGTAGCTCTATACTTCCCTGGACTTGTCTTTTGGCAGTTCTATTCTTTCCCTTATTTTCCATTAAGCTGCCACTCTGCCTATGGAAAGCTGCAAGTCACCGAGCCAATTCATATTTCTGTCTCTCCCTGCAAAAAGGTTCGGGGTTATCACGAGCAAGAACTCTCCATTTCATCTTTAATCTGTGAATATTACTCTAAAACTCTTTATTTACTTTCATTTTATTGGCATTATTCATTCAAACCTTTGATAAGTTATCTTTATAGGTAAGTGTTTATAAGTGATTAAAATAATTGACCACATCTGAAAGCTAAATACATGTCTCGGAGACAGCAGTTGCTCAGTTTGCCTGCTGTTTCTATTTGAAAGTGAATTACGAGTAAAAACCCATCCAACCAATGAGGAGTCTGAAGCGCAAGGTCTGACTGTTACTATCAATCATTCGCAGCCAGATGTCTTGGAGGATGGAGCCATAGGAAGAACAAGAGGTGTGTCATTATTTGTCTCAGTTTGAATTTTTGATACCATTTTACAGCTTTAGTAATCATCTAAATCTATCATCTATTTTTGTTGTTGTTAACAAAACCCTGTGAAAAGACCCGAACGACAATATTTTAGTCCTTTTTTGCAATATTTCCCAAATTTCCTAAACTGTCTGTGGCACTCAGCCTCTAATAAATGTGTTTTAAAGATCTGATTTTTGTATCAGATGTGTTCTGGTGTCCATATGTAGTCTGCAGCCTAAGTAGTATTGACCAATTGCATTTGAAGGGCAAGCAGTCTGTTTGGAGAGGTGGAACGCCTTGGTCAAAATACAATCTCGGAACCCATTCGTATAATCAAACAACACATTCTCACTCCGACCTTGTCACATATAGACGTTTTGCATAGACCATCCACGTCCAGTTACGACATGCAAGGTACCCTGGGTGCGTTGGTTGTTGACACTCTGAGACACAAAGTCAAGTTATCCCTATTAGATGCATTGTTTTCTTTCAAGATACACTTAAGTTTTCACGGGAAGTTAACTGTTTGCTGAGACTCTCTTTCAAAAGAAATGCACTACGTCAGTACAACACTGCCAATTAAATTTTTTTTTTCCTTCAACAACTAATGCATGTGGTTGGATTCAGGCAACAAAAACACCTGGTTAGGTTTAGGAAAAAAGAACAGGGTTTGGCTTTATAATTCGCCGATAGTATTGGCCCTCGGCCCCAGACTCTCGATTATCATCAAACTATTAGCTGGTGGGTTCCATGACTGCTCAACACCAAGTTCATTTGTTCCTACTGAAGACCTGCAACCCTCCACATAAAAATGTGTTTGTCTTCTGTTTCTGTCTCCTAAAATGTCTGACTGTGACTATACTAACTTGTTTCTGTGCAAAGTTTGTCACCAGAGAGGTGTTTTCACATTCCTCTACTGAAGGGGGCGATGTCTCTTCACTTCCCTTAAATCTGAGATCCAAACCAATAGTACTTAAACATACCCCAGGCAAGGTAGATTAGGTACATGGCAAATAAATACGATAGCCCATTGCTGTCTAAAACAGAAATACACATCAATGAGGTAACAGACTTTGACACAACACCTGCAAAGAAACCTGAAACCTCCAGCACAAAGCAGGCTTGTCAGTCCAGAGAGCAGAGTTAGCATTAGCATATTGAAAGTTTTGACAGCAAACATGGTAGACTGTGCACTTTTTGGATGTAAATCAGACCCTGGAGCTTCCTCTCACTATCTACAAAAAGCCCCATTGTAGCAGATATTATTATATGTTTCACAGCCATTAACACTGTGTCACACAGCCAGCTAGCCTGTGAGCTAATAAACTACCAAACAATATTACCAAATAAAAGATGCTAACTACACTCCACTACACAATTTTGGTGCACAACAGACTCCTCATCTGAGTCTTGGTCTGCCTGAGGTTCAAACATGTTTCGCTCAATCTCTTCGATGTTTCCTCTAATGCTAATTCTAGCTATCTTGACGTCCACTGCTCTTTCACTGGTCAACATAGTGTGAGCAGTGCTGGAGAAAACATAACACGCAAGTGAAACCCACGCCTCTGCCGTGACTGTCACTCTCTCACGCCCATTTAAGAAATCTCACTCCACCATCGCCGAGTCCTTTTTTTTTTTTTCTTTCTTTTTTTTTGTCCAGCCCATTGTGTGGCTTGACCGGACCACATACTATTCTCATGAAGCAAGTTTAGGTCTCGTGGGGCTACCCTGAACTTCGTGCTACTTCGTCCTTCCCCTATTCTCCTACACTGGTTGCCTATTGGCTTACAAAGTAAGTAGCGTGGAAGTCGCCTGTCGTCGATACATTGCTGGTCGGAATTGTGCCAAGGTAAGCAAATTGCCGACAGATTTAACTATGTTATGAAACCATGTGCCCTGCCTGAATAACTAAAACACACTAATGATGAAAAATACTACCATCAGATGAAACTGACCTTGATTTACACCGTAAAACAAATATTGAGCGTCTATGGACGTATGTGGGACTTAGGCCTATAGATATGAATATGTAAACGTACTCATTTCTTCTTTTTACCACATGTGCATATTAACTCTGACCAGGCATGCACAAGCAGATTTTACGTCACAAGGTAAAATCTCACTCTGGCCCTCTGACCAAAGTTGACAACCCTGGAAACCTACTGCAAGCAGCTATGGTGGGTGGGGCGGAGGCCAGATTCAAAATTTCTTAATGACGGAGAAAGAATAAATCTGTTTCAAGCCCCTTTTCAGAGTGTTTTTTAAATGGGACAACCCCATATTTAACAAAATATAATTCATAGCAGTGTATCTATTAAGACGTGTCTGGAAGGGGACTTCAAAAATGTGTCACTAATATATCGTTTCATCTCTAGAAAATGTTTATTCATTTCCTTTTAACAGCTGGGCACGGTAGTTTTTACAAAATGTTACTCAAACTGGAGTAAATGCATTTTCTGGGGACTATTTCTAGCTGCAGATTAATACACATTTAGTGCTCTAATGAGTGTTTACAGCAGCAGGGTGGTGAATGTGGGATTTAGTCAAAGTGCCCATGTTTACAGTAATAACCGAACATGTTGGCAAGTGCGACAGTGCGGCTCATTGATGTGTTTTTAATAGTTTTTGATGACAACTGAGACAGACAACAGACAGACAAACTATATGAAGCTGTGGCTACACTGACAATACTTGTTAGGAGGATCAATTTATTGTTGGCTTTGGTCCTTTTGTGCATTTTTTTGGCAATAATAAAAAATATATATATAGAGAGTATTCCCAAGCTTACTCTCTCTCTCTCACTGGCTTGATAGATTTGTTTGTGTAGGCTACTTATTAAATAAATATCTCTGGGGTTGTATGCCTGTCCTGAGCACCCAAAGGTTAACTAGCACAGTGAAACTTGAACGTTGAGTCATATTTCTGCAGGGTTGTTTTCCATTTTCTGTCAGCATTGTGGTAATTGTTACTATATAGTAAATGTCCAGACACTGAGGCTGCTCTGAAATATGGGGCTACTTTTGGAGGACTCTGCTGCTGTACATTGCAGGGGGGCATGGGCCGTACCATGGCTATGCTGCCTCCTAACAGGAACTTATCATGTTCAGACAAAGTGCTGCTGACAGGCAGTTCAGGGTTTAGCAGCAGCCTTGCTGTGCCATGTCTCCCCTGGGGTATTTCATCAATGCCTCCCATAGAGACACCCAGTGCCACACAGCCCAGTACCATACTCTAATGATGGCGCACACTGCCCTCTGATTGGCTGCAAGGAGGCTGAGGTGAGGCTTGCCAAGGTCCAAGATAGAGCAGCGTGGGCGCAGTATAGGGTTCAGATGGGGAGGGGGGGATGCTGGGAGTGGGCATAATTAGACTGTTGGGAGCCATGGTGATAATGGCCATGCTCCGAGCAAGGGAGCACAGGGAAAGCACTTTAATTGAGATATAAAAGACTTGGTTCCAAGGGCACTTCGCAGGAAAAGAGATGCCAGCTACAAATGCTTGCTCAGTGTAAATACTAAACAATGACGCACGGCCCTCTGGTCTCTATTGAGAACATTGTTTACAAGGCAGCACGTAATTAATTCCTAATTGGTGTTAACAACAAATGCTAACTTTCGTAATGTTTCGAGAGGGGAAGGAAGCAAACAAAACATGATTCATCAGAGATCGTTTGCATAAGCCCATTTGCCTGCCTTCTTAATCCAAATGATTGTTGCCAATTGTGCATGACCACGCTCTGAAAACCTGCTCTGGATTTGACTGAGAAAGTCATAAAAGTGTCTGTTGAAAGATGCACCAATCAATAGTTACATTACAGTGTTTTCTACTGTAGCTGAGTGTTGAGTTGACAGATGGGCAGTGCCCTTGACAGCAGGACAGTGGGTGAGGTGTGGCACAAAGAAAGATGCATGTATATCTTATTCCTCCTCGTACAGAGACACAGCTGCAGTCCGTGACAATGACACAAGGAAACTAAGAAACCTGAGGCAGGTACATTTGCAAGTTCAGTTAATCTCTATTAAATACATCCAAATCAAATCATTCTGCAAATACTGATGACAAATATTTGCTTGTTTAGTTAGAGATTTTTGCATTTGTCTTTAGGCTGAGTGAAAAGAATCATTACTATGTCCCTATTTAGCATTTTCCTCCAGTGCGGTTGTTTCTCTGCATTTGCATACAAATATTGTCTTGTACTGCTTGGTGCCCAGTTTTTGGTAATTAAAGCCTAATATTATTTAATTCCTGAAATAAATGTGTGTAGTATAATGTATTCCAGCTGACTTCAGTTTGATATCAAAACCCAGCAGAGAAATGCATCTGAATATGGTGTTAGCTGACAGACATTTACATATGGAGCACGTGTTGCTTAGATACAAACATGGAGGTTTGGTACGTTTCCAAGCTAATATTACAAGATCAAATCTCCCAGGTATTCTCTGTTTCTTTCCGTGTTTGCATTTCTCTCTCTCCTGCTCTCTCTTCCTGTACACAAACACATACACACACGCACTCTAAACACCCCTAAACCACATGCCCTTTTAACCCGCATTAACACTTGCAATCACAAGCTCTCTCCTCCTCCCTGTCTGTCTCTCTCACACACATGCACACACACACTTACCCTCACTTTTCTCCGAGTCACTTTGGTTCAGGACTTTGTTGTTCCATTGATTGAACAAGGCCATCAATAGCTTTCAAATACAGCTACCTGTCTGAAGAGGAGCTATGGAGCATGAACAGCGGCACCTCAAAAGATTTCCTGCTAATACTCTCCTTCTCCAGGTACAGAAGGCGCCCTGCTATTATTTCCAGCCTTTTGCCTTTGGCGATTTCTCTCTGTTCTGAGGTGAGAGGGCTTTGTCGCCGCACGCAACACAGAGCCGCCAAGACACCTCGGAATGTCAAGGTAGAAATGTTTCCATGGTACTCAGCTCAAGGTCATCCGGACAACAATATGAAATTAGCCCCCCTGGGACTGAACCTCCTCTGACACCTCCGCTTACGAGTCCCATTTTGCCACCAGTGCTCTTTCACATCTCTGTTCCACCCCCCCCTCCCAAATCACACACACAGGAGAATGGGGAGAATGGGGTTGACTGGATGGATTTTTTTCTCTGTGTGCTCCAGTGGGATCTGGCTGAGCAGAAGAGTTGGCACCTGCAGGGGGAAGAGAGGAGGAGGGGTTGGTGGTGGCTGAGGTGGGCAGAGTAGTCTGAAGCTTGAAGGAGAGTGGAGCAGCTTGGCAGTGGTGGCTGTACGGGTCTCTCAGGTTTGGTCTAATGGCCCCACTTGGCCCAACCTACTGCTGGTGGTCAGATGGACTGCTCCACTACGAGGCGACAAGGCCAGGGGCACGCTTTCACATTCACTTCAGCCTGTCTTTGTCAAAGACTCTCAATGACTTTCCAAAAAGAGGCAAGTGGGAATTCAACAGAGGGGGAGCAGAGTGTGCAATAGAGGGAAAAAGGGTGAAATAAAGCCAGTCTGAAGTGCGGAGGTGCAAAGGAGCAGCATATGTTGTTTTAATGCTCTCATTACAGACCCCCCCTATTTGCTCCCCAATGCCCTCAGAAGGGTTCTTCAATTTACAACAGCTTCCGAAATGACAAAAGAGGGCCTGAATTCGTGTGGGCAGCAGAAGGGAGCGTTTCTGTACAACACTTTCAACAGCAGCATCAGTGACCGGCAATGTGGCCAAGGATGCAGAATGAAACAAAAGGAGATAAGCAGCAGGGTGTTCTTAAACCAGTCACATGAAACGAAATAGTCGATGCCATGACTCAAACTGTGCTTCTTAACAGTGCGTTTGAGACATCTGATGTTTTGCCTGGCAGGCGCTGTTTATCTCAACGTGGCAGACTGATGTTCAAGATGGAGACATTACCCTCGCGACAGCCGATGCCTGGCTGCCCCCCTCCTCTGCCTCAGGACCCCATGTCCCCCGTCAGTCCCACATCCCTGGAGTACAAGGCTGATAATTGTTAGAATTCCCAGCAGGCAATGATGGTGGTTTAATCTAGTGTCGGTGTAATCCCCGTGCCCTATCTGGTACCGAAAGGCCCTCACCACACCTGCAGCACCCTAGAGATTCACACAGAACCGCAGGAGGGAGAAGGCTTTCAAGTAAGACGGGAGTGCGAATCCACTTTGTGCGCACGTGTGTTTGAGTGAGCGAGCAAGATGAATAGCGAAAAATATGGTGACAAATGTTATAACAGAAATAAGAGGCGCTGGTGAAATGTGGAATTGCTGGAAATGAGGATACATATTTTGCCTAAGGATATGGGAGATGGGATGTGACCTGTGTTAACTCCATATTCCAGCCGGCTTGGAGCCAAGCCTCCCCGGGCTCTCCCCTAAGGGCTGGATAAATGTTGGCTTTTGTGGGCTCAGTGGATAGAATTATTTTGGATATCACCAGATAATGAATGACTTGCTAGAATAGCTGCACTTTTTCCTAATCTATGTCAAATATTCTGCAATTTTTGTGTGCGTGTTACAGAGCAGGGCCCCAACACTGCGGACGAATTGACTGCTGGCGTGGAAATCACACAGGCTTCACTTGGATACACATGCACACACAGTCACCTCAATCAGCATGTCTGTTTCCTTCTGCAGTCAAATTCAGTTAGCGTTAACAAGCATGAGGGAACACATCTCCACTCCCCTTAAGCTCATTCTACAACACCACAAGATATTCCATTTAAATGGGCTTTCACAGGCCACAATTTGCTATTTATTACAACCTGTTTTTCTTGTTGACCTTCAAATCTCCTGTGGAGACCCTGCACCATCATTGTGTCAGTGTGAGCAGGCATTAGTTGGACTCTTTCCTGGATCCTGCTTTTCTAATGAGGGATATCAGCACTTTGGCACAGCTTACTGGCAGTACGCATAAAAATGGATGGGGATGGGGTGCAGCTCGACAGAACTGTCCCACAGTCTTGGTCCAAGAAAACGGTGCCCAGAAGGATTGGGTTGCATTATCAAATTTTAAAATATGCCCATTATTTTCGCAGTTATATTTAATCCAAACGCACCTTCGGGATTCTGGTTATTTGTAGATAATAGGGGCCACATTGTTTGCAGAGAGGTATTTTTTCCAATGTCACGGTATGCTCTAGGTATCATTTTCTGTTCTTTTTTTTTTTCCTCCCCCTGTGTTAGTTGGTAGAGCATATTCACAAATAGCCTCTCTTGGTTTTGGACATCACATCTAAAATAGAGGTGCCTTTGAATAGACATCTGGTCACATTCTTCACGGTGAATCTTGAGAAAGAATACTCCTCCAAGGAAAAGATACAAAAGGATAATACGCCCATGGGAGATATTTTCAAGGGTGCTACAGACTCATTATCTTGTCACGTATCATAAAAAAGACAGCAAAGGCCGGCATCAGGGGGCCTCTGTGAGTGTGTGTCCATACTCCCCTGGCTCTCCCTCAGCCAGACTCGGCAGCAGCTTCCCTCGCCTCGCATAACGAGAGAGGGCTGTAGCCGTACACCTTGGTGAGCAGTATTGATTGTCTCCCCAGCACCTTCTGCTGAGAGGTCTCATTCTGTCTGTCACACTCCCACACAGCTGAGGTGCACGGACGCACACAAACAAACCTGCACATACACAGTCAAGCACACACATGCATACACATAACTTAGACAACGAATGCCACCCTGGAGGGCTCTGCTGTTTGACATCTCGCTCGCCAGGTGCTCAATTAAAGTGTGAAAGTGTGGCGTTAATGCCTTAAACACTAGATTCTGTCAGTGAGGGAGCACTCTGCGAGCCCCCACTCTCTGTCCTGCATGACTTTGTGACTTTCTTGCAGGCCTCTCTGGTGCCCAATCTTTGTCAACACCGAGCTGAGAGGCCATAAAATACCGTGGCTTTACTGGTCTCTGCCACTCAGAGCAAGCGCAGAATACCCCCCCGTTAAGTAGGAAAGAATGGAGATGATGGAAAGTTTACCACCCATTTTCTCTCGCTCTCATTTCATTGGTCATGGGTCTGTGCATATGCGTAGGGCCGCTTTCAACTGATGACAAGCGAATCACTGGGAATATTTTTTTTTAGTAAATCCTCATATGACCATTGAGCTTCGTTATAGCTCTCCGTCAGCAACAGTGTAACCTCTCAAATTAAGCTTTTACTGCTTTTGTGGCCTCATAATTTCAAAGCACGTCATGCTGCTCCCCTTCTCTGATATACTAATATCCTGCCATTTGATTTGCATTTACCTAATGTGCTCTCACTAAATCGTGCAAAGGAAAGAAATTAACACCTTTCTGAACCACTATATAAAGGTACAGCATAAACATGTGCATGCAGATCCAAACACATGCGGGGGAAAAGTGTTAATTGACCAACCTGCCAGGCAATTATTGTCGGTTGACCTCATAACCAAAATGTGTTTCTGATTATCATGCTTCAGAGGGTCTGTTGTCAAGGAAGCCATGTTTTAAATTGTTTAGACAGCACCTTCCACAGTCCACGGGGGACTGTTCTCAATCAGGCGAAAATGTAATCTAAGCTTCAAACTAATGAAAAATGAAAATGAATATTTTTAATGTTTTTTTTCGCATTTGAATTTGATTACGGGATTCTAATTATATAAAAGCTCTGGGAATGAAAAGATGATTTGCATGTAACCAAATCATTCGCCTAGCAGACCACGGACCTCTCCAGAACTGAAAGATATATCAAGATTCTTATGCAGAACATTTCCCCTAACTGTGAACTGATTATTGGATTTTTCACAACTCTCTGTAAATGTCTAAACAACGGCGTGATAAAAGTGAATGAGATATGACTCAATCAAGGAATGAAACTGATGGCTCTGTCTTTATTCTTTCAAAGGTAATTCATTCCCAGTGTAAAGACTGTTTTGGGGCGGTGGCTCCGCAGCATGAGCAGAAATGTCAGTGGCCAGTCAGGCAGGGGTTGAGCTTTGTGAGATGAAGATAGCTCTGGCGGAGTAGGTGGGGGGGTGAGGTTACAGTGTGTTTGTCCGGGAGATTATTATCCACACACATGCGCTTCCCAGGGATAAACACAGCCGTGACAGCGTTCTAATAATGTTTCACCTTTATCAGGACGCACAAATGTGCACTTTGTGTCTGTTTGCTTCCCGAAGCAGAAGTCATGCCACAAACGAAGACAAACATCAAGTGGTGCAGTAAATTGGAAATTCTTTTTTCCCCGTATCTAAATCCTTTGAATTCTCCAGGTCCCCAAAGTAATTAGAGTCTCCGGCGAGTGGGGCTCATAGGGGTGCCCAGAGTCCCTCTGCTCAAATAGAGGGAATGCCCTATGACTGGCCATAAGAAAATGATGTCCCAGCCCTCCTCCATCAATTACCCCCTCACAACTCAAATTTACATCAGGTGCTACTCACTGCAGCAAATATTTGCAGTCATGCACTTGCCTTCAGGCTTTTACCCAGCTCAACAAAATGCATGGTTGTGTATTCTAATATCAGCCCCACTTTGCAGATATTTTCTTTAAGCGTCTCGTGTGTACATGCTGGAGATAAGCCTCATACAGCTGTAGGCGCGGTGCGGGGGATCTGTCCAGACTGAGAAGACAGTAGCCACAACCAGGGTGCCCGGAGGGTGAGCGTTATCTGCTGGGCAGTAGGCGGGTGTTTAACAGGACCCCGATAGCCTGTCCTCACCTGGCCTAAGGCACAGTATCAAACTCCCTGTCAAAGGAAGATGAAGTCAACACAGGCAATCTGGCTTGGGTTAATAGCACTATGCGTAAAGGGTCAGGACTTCTATTATGGACTAGTGTCTTATCAAACTCTAACCAGTCACCTGTCAATCACCTGACTTACCTGCTATCCATCTGACTGAGTCTTCAATTAAAAATGACACGTGTGTACAAAGGAACACTATATCTGTGAAGTGCAGCTGGTCATTTGTCACTTTTTTGACAATCATACAGATGTAGCGGCACGGAGCAAAGCTGACAGATGAAATGGACAAATGTCTAAAAGAGAGAGCTCCTTGGCTGACCTTGATTGAGGGGAAAAATGATTAATTACAGTTGTGAGCAGAGGTCTTTATTCAAGTTACATGACTTGGACTCGAGTCAGACTTGAATCACAAATTTGATGACTTTAGACTCAACTTGACAAAATCAAAAAAGACTTAAAACTTGACCAGTGACTCATAACTTCACTCAGACTTGACCTTTTGTACTTGAAAATACTTGATACCTTTCCCCAAGTCCAAAGATTAAAAAGTATGTTATTTAAAAGTGTGCCATGAATCAATTCATTTCCGTTCCTAAATCAGCTAACATAATGCCGGTTGTTAATGTAATATATTATAAACTACTATGTTGTTAAAATGGCATTACATGTGGTGAGGAGTGCATTTTACAGTCCCTCCAGGAATTTGCGATGTTGCGACAACTAACGCAAATTCAACTAATCCGTGAATTCTGCGCAACCCTGCAATTTTGTCTAAGCACGCAACTTTTTCACAATTTTGTTGAGCCTCCCGTGAGTTCCACCAATCATAGCAGTCCCCCGCGCAAACGTAATGGCCGTATGTCACCGAATTCATTTCCTTGTTTATGGTATGAAGATGCAGACGTGTGATTCTAATGTCTCACATTTACCAACAAAAATTACTGCTAAAGACCATGCAAAACAATTCCCTAATGTTCTTCACGAAAGCGGAGGTAAACTTGTTTGCACACCGTCTAATATTGTGATGGAACACCAACAAAAATCATCCATTGACAAACACTTTACTTTTGCGCAACATATTCGGAGAATGGCTGAAACTAGCGGAGCACAGACCAGACAAGACAAATCACTTTGACAGAGTCTGTTGCATCCAGATCTGTTGCAAGCGCTGAAAGACTAAGGTAAATTAGATTAAATATGCATGGTCATAAGTAATGTTAGTTTATTATAATTGCAAAGTAAGTGAAGTGTGCTTGCCTGTTAACGTGACAAGCTGTGTGCGTGTGTGTGAATACGTTGTGTGCCAGGATGGGAAATTCATTTTTTTAAAACTTTAATTATACAAAACAAAACAAAAAAAGCAGCAATGTTTTTGCAATGCTCACTGTCTCCCGCAATTTTATTGCAACAAATATGGTTAAAACATTGCAACTTCCTTCGCAATTTTTTAGTAAAGCTGCCGCAAAATCAGGCATTTTAGGCCGCAACAATTCCGAAAAACACCTGGAGGGACTGATTATAACTTCTGTAGGACTTGAAACTCAAAGGTTAGGACTTGACTTGGGACTTAACTTCGGACTTGTGGAAAGAGTTGAGACTAAGTTGTGACTTGCAAAACAATGACTTGGGTCCAACTCTGGTAGTAAGTAATAGAGATGTGTTTTGTTTTTTGTTTTTTTAATATAAACTATGCATTTTAGCACAGTTTTATCTTAGGAGTCAATATTCTCTACTGGTGCCCGAGCCACTTCACCCCTGTCTTCAGGCCATTGTTTCTCCATAGATCACCCTGTTATTGACTCATTGTTACTTCCTTTTGGTCTCTTACACCCTCACGCCTCGTATTATCCCCAGCTGCTTTTCTTTCTATAAGAAAAAGCTCAATGTACATTCAAGTGGAACACAAGCATATTTGCTTCATTCCACCTCTTTCATCCCTTTTCCAATCTCCACACCCACCCCTCACTTCTTTGCCTCTTTGTTCTTGTTTTCAGTTCTTCCCTGGCCCCATCCCTCTTTTCCTATTTTTCCTGTCAATGGACTGATTTCTTTTTATCCAGGAGCGCAGAAGATTAACAGATATTGTATCATGGCCAAGACAGGCAAAGCCCCTCTCTGTCCCTGACATCTAATTAATGGTAATCCTTTAATCTGCTGCTTGTAGTGCAGACCCCTTGGTCGCTGTCCCATTTGCAGCAACAGAAGCAAGTCTGAGGAAGGGACAGAGATAGAGTGGGTTTGCTCACTCAGCAGGTCGAACTAGCGGGCTGCTTTGGACAAAGACACATGAAAACACAGAGAGACAATGTCTTTTTCTAGTTTTCATTTCCAGGGATTACACATATGCACTGTATAACTCAGTAACTGTTTGTCGCAGCTGCTGTTGTGTGAAATGAGACATTTTGCATTATATACCTTGCTGACTATAGGGAAATTTGCACCATGTAGTTGGTGACATTGATATTTAAACCGGTGCTTGCACATACACATGCACAAACATGCACATGCAAACACATGCTGAGCCTAATCTCTAACATTGGCTGTGCAGAGATGACATCTGTATTTACGGCATCAACCTTGCGCTGCAGACACAGATGTAATTAACAACAGGGGCGAGGGAAGCAAATCCTCCCATCTTAATTAACTTAATTAATAGATATAAATAATCACCTTCAGCCTGTCTTCATTTGTTAAGCAATAAAACCGGGTATTAAAACCTCATCTTGGTTCTGTCATAAACAATATGCAGCCTCTCTCTCTGACGGTGACACCACAGATGGTGTTTGGATGTCGTCTAACGAATTTGTAGCGCAGTCTTAATGCGGCAGTGCTGTCTTGGACTTCCAAAAAAGATGCTGCAGTTCCTAACAGCCAAGTTCATGTGACAAACTTATGTGTAACCAGACTGCAATGAGTAATCGGCTGCAGAAAAGTGTCGTACCAAAATAAATATATAACACTCGTACCATCTGCATTGTATTATTCATTTGCTGAGCAGACAGGGCAAGCCCTTCTGAGATGGAACACTGTTTTCGCACTTAGGTGTTTGCTCATTATCAGCCAGGTTTGATTAATCAATTAACACCAAAAGTTAATGATCAGTAGGAGAACAGCCTTTTGTACTTATGCCAAGTCCAAGCACGGTGTCGTTTACTGGCAGAGCCACAAAGGTGGTGGACCATATCCAAGGACAAACAGAAAGGACAGTAACACCTTTTACATGCAAGCTGCAGCTACTTCCATGACAAATACACCTTCAGTCCAGACATAAAGATCAGTCTGTAAGTGTCTGTATGCACAAACACACACACAGCAAGGCATGCACAACATGCATGCTTGCACACATACACACACAGGAACAGAGAGGGTAAAGATACCCGTAGACAGTGGCTGTGATTAATGCATCAGGCATGGCGCTCTGCTGTAGTAGGTGTCTGTGTCTTAATCACTCTCTCAGTGTGTTTCATTAGCTCCTGATGGTCTCTGATGAATGGACTTGCCCTGGGTGTCCTGTCGTCTCCGGCGGTGCTGTCACCCAACAGGGTCGACTTCGGAGGTGCATATCGATCCCGCCCCTCCTTAACCGCCCTCCTCTCCCTGCAGAGAGGCCCCGCCACAGATTGGCAGGTGTGTCTGTCAGGTTGTTAAAGATATGATGCTCATGAGCACAGCCTGCTCCTGAATTCATTAACCTACATTTGAAGGATAATTCAGGCGCCAGGCGCCGGCCATATGTGCTTTGATTGCTGGATTCTTTCCCACTGTTGGGATTTAGTGCAAGGCGATGGGCAGTTTAATAACACATGCAGATGGCCTCTGGTGTTTCTTCATTCTTACTACCAGTCTCTCATCCTCCTCTCATCTGGGGATGCTGAACTTATGATGCACTCTTGAGTTGCTGCTCTTGGTTCATGTAACATACTGTAAATCCCTGCAAATATAATGAAGCCATGCCGCTGATTATACAGCACATCGGAGATTCCTCCACAGTTCCTGCCTATTATGTTGTTATATAATCGGAGTAAAACATGCCTGCTAATCTGCTTGATGTGCATAACGTGTAAAGATAATAGTCTTGTGGGGAGAAATACACACATTTTGTCACATATCATTCCACCTGAGAAGGCTGCATCCTTGTATAATATCTCCTTCCCTTCTCTACTTGATTGTAAACATGACACCTGAGGACTGTAGTGGCTGTGTCAGCTGAAACACATATGGGCCTGAGGGCGATACTCTGCTGGATCCATAGCCACAAAATGACTGAGGGTATTTTGAAATCTGAAAAAAAAAAAAAAAAAAGACTGAAAGAGATGTTGATCTGTTACCATTTTATTCAAATTTGCCCACATTATGTGAATAAATGCAGCGTCAGGGCATGTTGTGGGCTATTACCTCCTGTTCTAAATGCTGTTGCAGAGATTGTTGCTGAGGCAGGCAGTGCAGTGTTGGGGCTTGGCGTTGGCACATGGGCAGCAGAGTTTGCCAACTCTTTCTCTGTTACCGCTCCCTCAGTGCATCGTGGGGATGTGAGCAGCCAGCGCAGCGATGGAGCAGAGGGGAAGCCGCCAGCTGGGGCTACAGGAGGCTGTCTGGACCCTGACACTTCCAACATGTTTCAAATTAACCCTGTGCTGCACCCAGCTCCACCCTCATCCCCTCCAACAAGAACAGAGCATGGCCACACACGCTACCATTCTTCGTTACTCTGGGCTGGAACAAAATTCAGACAAATAGTAAACACACAGCTATAGTGCAGTATGTATTTCTGCTTATAGCAATATCTCCAAAAAGTAGGGGTTGGAATCGCCAGAGGACTCGCGATACAATATTATCACAATACTCAAATCACGATACGATATTATTGCGATATTGCAAAATGCTGCGTATTGTGATATATTTCGATTTATTACCTTTTTTTTTACCAACTTCAAATTATTTCCGCAAACATCGACATCAGTTTTACCGCATAAGATCAAGTTTTCAGTCTGTTTTTTATTGCAGCAAAATGTGATGCAAGGCAGACAGACTGACCAACACCATCATAAAACCTGTCAGAAATGCTGCATACACCTGACAAACTCAGCTGTTGGCAGATTTAATGCCCTCTGGACGGCCAGATTAAGCATGTGAGTGAAACACTTAACGTGCAGGTATCCCGCTAGGTGAATGGCAACAACCATGTTAGAAACATTGTCTGTCACAACCACAATCCCCCATTGTTGTATTGCATTTTACAGAAGGTCAGCACTGTTTGCTCCAGTGTGACTTTCGTGTACTGCTCCAGTTCTAAGAACCTGAGACAGCAGTCGCCATTTCTCTGTGAGATAATGTACCGTTATAGTCGCATGTAAATCCGCTGACCTTGAAATCCAGGCGTCACAGGTTAATGCCACCTTTCCTGCTGTATGCAGATTCCTCAACTTTATGCTTCACTTCTCTGTTGAGCTTATGGCTGTCGGTGAGAAAACGTCAGGGCGGAGTCACATTTTTTTAGCATGTAACAAAAGGCTTCGTTTTCAACAACACTGTATGAACATACATACATATCATAAAGCCAGAAGGCAAGATGTCTGATTTGAACACTCCAGAGTTGTTAGGATCGTCGTGGTCATTATAGAGCCTTGTCACCTCAGGTCAGGTCGGCACACACCTTATAAGTTGCTCTCCTGTCCTCCTGACTTCTGCTGGAACATCCTAGTGAAAATATATTTGACACATTTATCAGCATTCGTGTTAAGTCAGTGGTTAATCTGGCTGATCTGGCATCAAGAAATTTTGATTACTAAGTGTGAGATGCCAATGTGATGTGTAGTGGGCACCTCATATTACCTGATTGTAATTTCTTGAATTGATGCTTGCCCTTGAAGTGCCCTTTGAGACAGGTCCAGACACAAGACACCAGCAGTCCAGTGTCCCTATGAATTACATACATAGGGGACCATTCTGCACCTCACAATTTAAGTTCAGTACCAACGCAGGAAGTAGCATGTCCTTTATTTCGGTCCATTCTCTAACCCGTGCGTCAAATGTTGATGCCAAATACCTCAACGTGCGATATCGACACCAAAGGCAGGCTGTGGCGTCTTCACGAGACGCACTGGGTTTTCAGCCGACCCCACTGTAAACCCATACGCAGCAATACTTGACGCTGAGAGCAAATGATGTATCATAATGATCAAGAAAGGCTGTCGGAGGGAGGAGAGGTGTAGTGTGTCTGGCTTTAACACAGGAGACCAGAGTTTGTGTCCTATCAAAAGCTTTTTTTTCTAACCATAACCACAATCTTTCCCCGGCCTTAACCATACCCTAACCCTTAAAGCAGCAATAATCAATGGGTCTCATTCATGAAACGTGAGCAGAACGAATTTGTGTGTAAACTGTCATCAATAAGTTAGCAGCTCCAATCCTTTCGTGGTTACTAACAAAATCTATACCTGCATTTGACTGCTGATAGTGCTTATGCAAATAAAGATTGCACATAGATATCACTTGTCATTATTAGAAATGACAATTTTATTCATATTGTGCTCTGCTTGGTTCACAATATGCAGATGCCTCTGAAACATGTGAGTTAAACATGACAAAAGAGTAGCAATATAACACATTTAGCTAAATGAGTTTGCAATCAGTAGATTTAAGCTTCAGATTAGGTTTCTTAAAAATGTGAATGGGTAATTTAAATCAACTTAATACATGTGTTTTCTACATTTGTGTCATCTCGTTCCCACTTGATTCAATCAGGAGAGAGAAGTCCACAAATGTATCTTGCGAAACTGTGAGACCCATGTTACTGACCAAACACTAAGCTATAAGTGATGGCTGTCACAATGTATAGCGATTTGACACTTTATATAACATGTACATCACCATACCTTCTGAGGCTGCTATTGACTGCTCCAATGGAGGCATGTCGCTGTCTCCCCTGACAGAGAGGTCACTCCGATGAGACAAGCAACGCACTCATCTGTAGCAGACCAGTTGTGACTGGGAAGAGCCTCCTGTAGCTCTTGTTTGCTTTTTTGTGTGTACTTATGTGTTTTGTTGCGTCAAGTTTCATATCAGACCATTTTCGTTTAACTTTTTGGATGGTTTTTACAACAGAGCACGCAGTTAATGACATCCGTTACCTTCGATCAGGCCTTTGATTTACCTGTTCCTGTCACACCAAAATAACTTTTCAGCAGCAGAAAAGTTTTTCCTTTCTTTAGCCCTTTTTAGATAGGAATTGTGCAAATTTGCAGGAAAACCCAATCAGTCTTTTTTCAGCATTGGCAGTATAAAAACAAAATCGGGGAGTGTGGCAAAATGCCGCCTACCTACTTTTGTTTATACAGAATGCGCCTTTTTCGGGGTAATGGGGGGCGTGAGCAAGTTACAAAACATGTAGCTTAGCGTGTGACGTAAACAGTGACGTGGGAGGGAAGCCGCGGCTGGTCAGTCTTTAGGCAATTCTCTCGTAAGTCGACCCGTTCTTCAGCGTTCCAGTCATCTGCAGGTTAATGGCCTCTTCGTTTGCGAGGACAAGGAGGGCGCGCAATTCCTTGTCTCCCCAGTTGCTCATCTTTACAGTGTCTGTCAGGTTTGCGTTTCCCTCTTGCTACTAGCTGCTCGCTAATTCCTGCTATCAGCTGTTTCCTGTTTATCCACCGCCAGTGGGTCGCACGTGCGGCGTCATCAACAGCTCCTCCCACAAGTCTTCAACAGCCCCTCCCGTGGCGGAAGGCCGCCTCGGTCTTTTTAAACTAAAAGGTTTCTGCCAATATGTCTACCCTACGAGGCGGAAAATTGGGCACCTTGGATCAACTCGCCAATCCAGCTCTGTGTATTCTAAACGCTCGCAGCTTGTCGGCCAAACGGCCCAACATTCGCGGAAAATCTGGCAGTATAAAAGGGGCTTTTGTTTGTTCCATGTCGCATGTCGACAGGATGCACCTATCCTTTGTAATTATTACCTCCATACATGGTGGTCACTGGCTATTCATGGGCGGGGATGTATGCTAATTGCTAAGTAGGAGTGCATTGTTAATTTACAATTGATTGGCATTCATGAACATAAACACTTGCCCAGAACAAATCTGAGTTTCCCGCAGGGTTCATAAATCCAGTGTAGGTTTTTATTACCATCAAATTGTTTTATAAGTGCAAATCTCCTCACAGATTAACCAACATTTCATGAATGAGACCCAATATTTTTACATTATGAATGGACCAAATGTATGTCCATCCTATAAAGCCTACGGGGCTTTATAGTCTCTTTCAGCTCATTGTCTTTTTTTTCTGGCTCACAACTTTACTGTTTTGATTCACTCTCATCACTCTAATCAGTGTGGTTTCCAGATGCAGCAAGCAGCTGTTTTCAGGGGGAAAACAGTTATAATAAACCAACTGTATGTTCGTTGCCCAGCACCCAACACAAGACAGATAAAGTTAGTTACTAGGTGGTGAACATTTTGAAGCATTACGCAGCTAAAGAGACAGATATTTCTCTCAGGACTTGATGTAGAGCAAAACTATAAATGTTAATGTTGCTGCCTTATCTGCTGGAAGTGTAAGTGGGCATTCCCCACATCAACTTTACTGTATACGTTGATAATACAGTCAGGATTGTGTTTACAGCTTGTTTTTGTTGCCCCAGGTGGCCAAAAGATTCTGTTACTGCAGGTTTAACAAGACCTTAAGCAGAATTTATTTGCCATAGCCACAATCGTTCCCCAGTGTTAACCATACTAACTCATGCAGAGGTGACACCACACATAGGTCACAAGACAAGCTTGGAGATACAGTGTGGAATTTTTGTCCACTAGTGGTGCTATGGAGTAGTGTTTTTTTTTTTACCAGTGGGTCCCAGTTTTGTTTGTCTTGTGCACAAGGACATACATCCATGTGTACATGGGTGACAAGATACAGTCCTGCAAATGGTTTCACATTTATTAACTGAGCCACAGGCGGCAGTTATGAAGAAATCAAGAAAGTAAGCAATGTGTAAACAAAGGCAGAGAAGATGAAAACTGCTAGCTGGTAAACAATGATGTGACAATGAAGCTAAAAGGTTTTATAAGAAAGAGCACAGTGAGTGCAGGTGAGAAACATTGAAAGCAAATATAACTTTTCTTAATTTACCTTTAGGAGGCATCCTTGACTATGGATGCAATAAGTGGATATTGTATAGTACATGTCAGAATTGTCTGCAGAAAAACATTTTCTAAAGTGCCTTACCCATAATGTATTTTCTTAGTGCCCAGCTACAAGGTTAAAAATACCTTAAGTTGTCATGACAGCACTTCAGGAAAACACAATGCACCCACATTACAGGCTAACAATTTAGACAACGGTAATTACTGAACTGACAGAAAAGTTGAAAGGCAGATTATGTGTTATGTGAATAATGATCCAGCATCAAAATGTGCTTTGATTTTTATTTTGAAATGTCAGGATCCTGCACTCCTGGCTGTTTTTGGCTCTGTTTTGATTACAAATGAAAAACTGACACAATAATTTTGCTAGAATACTATTGAATGCAATTGATTTCAGTGCCATTAAAATTCATAAGGATCCTCCAATCAACCAACAAATAACCACTCAACAGTAATCTTGTTTGTGAGCGATAAAGAGACGTATGTATTGTATCAATCAATCAATCAATCAATCAAACTTTATTTATATAACACCTTTCATACATCAAAAATGCAACCCCAAAGCGTATCTGAGAGCACAGCTATGGATAGTGAGGAAAGATGAGCTGATGACACAGAGTCATGTAAAACGCTCTACCTGGCCACCTTCACATGCGTCTCCTCCATCTCTCGCCTCCCCCCATGCATTTCATGTTCTCCCCTGCTTTCTCAACCCCATCCTCTCTGCTCATTTGCTTTCTCCTTCTCTTCCTCCCCTCCCCTCCCATCTCCTCCCCTCCTGTGCGCTCTCTGCTTCTTGGAGTCTCACCAATCCCTCGTGTTGTTTCACACCAGACTGTGTAGAAAAGACTAAAAATATATGTGTTTGGTCCTGGCTGTCCCAAAAGACAACTTTATAGAGAACAAAGGAGATAGCAGGGCAGCTCAAATAACTCATGAAGAGACAGAGGATGCTGCTCTGGGGGCTCTGTTGCCCCACTGAAGAACATTATTACTGGATTATTGATTTACAGCACAAAATGGATGGAACATAAGTAGCGTTAAGCTCATTAATCCCTCTGCCGTCTCTTTTATGAAAATGGACTTGTTATCAGTGATTATTCTAATGGATTGTTATGATCGAACACTTACTGTGCAGCACGCCGGCTGCCTTAGAAAAAACACAGGGACAGCACGGGGACAGCAGAGGTGAGGTTTGGGGGACGTGCAGACAGGATGAAAGGGGCAGAGGGCTGAGGCAAAGAACAGAGGCATCTGCTAAAAGGAATGCGCCGAAATAAAAGCTCAAAACACAGACAGTGGAATTGCTGACATTCTGGTGACATTTGGTGCGTCAGTGGCATTTCGCAAGACATATGAGCAGGTAGCTCAGTTCACATCACTCCTAGCATGAGGTGGGACCGCTAACCCTCTGAGATATTCAAGCTGCCACACAGAGGTGCTCATTAACATAATGACTTTTTTACTTCCTGCATACGTTTGTAGGACAAAGTGATCTTAATTATCTATCGTTTTGATATGACTTTTTCTCTTCTAGAGCTCAATGAGTGGTTGAATTTACAGCAATGAAAACTGTAAGACACCCCGACCTCAATCTTTGTCTTCCTGATTCTCCCTGCCTCCCTCCCTCTCTTTCCCCTCTCCTGGCTCCATGTACATCCATCAGGGAGTGCTCCAATGGAGCGCGGCGGGCCCGACGATTGTCCTCATAAATTGTGTGTGTGTCGGGGTGCAGAGGGGCTAAGTGAGCAGTAAATAACAAAGGGTCCTGCCGCCATCCGCTCACCATCGCCACGTTTCCGGCCACGCAAGATTACCCAGGATGCCCCTGGAGGGGTGTCCTCTTCCTCTGCATGATGAGTGGACAAGAGGAGGGAGGAACACGCCTTCGCCACCCAGCGCCTGACAGAGAAAAGGTGAGATCCAGGAACCCTGCCGATTTAAATTGATGAGTGTCTTTATTTCGCTGTAAAAAAAGAAAGAAGCTGTTTGTCTCCCTTCTCCTGTAATAACAGATCGCTCGGCAGATATCTTTAACGGCCTCCATTCTTCACTGTCAGTGCCTTTTCTCTATGTCCCACTCACTTTCTCTTGCTCTGGTGTGCCCTTTTCGATTTTTCCTCTCCTGCCTATTCTGTCTCTCTATTGACTGTGCATTCATAACCGCCTCTGGTCACTTATTTCTACTCCGTGTCCCTGTACTTTTCTCCACACTCAAACTATTTTCCATTCCTGCTCCCTCCTGTGATGTTTCTCTTAACTTCTTCTTGCTATAATAGTCCAAGAGGCTATCAAAACGCCATCAAACCTGAGAGCACCACTCACTGTTTTCTTATTCGCCATTCATGGTTATATCGATAAAACTCCTTTTTTTCACCTTTGATTGATGCAACCATAACTCAGGTTCCACTTTTGTATATTTTTGTTCTCACCCATTATCATGAAGCTATAATTTATCCCGAGTAAAAACACTTTATTCTGGGACATCTGTGACCGCCAGCTGACTTTTTCCTGGCACCTGATTCTTGACTTTTTGCCTCGCCTTGCATTTTTCTCTGTGCTCCTGCATGCTCTTCCATTCACCTTGATACTCAATATCACTCCATCCATCTATCTTGGTCACCCTTTCCTCTCCCATTCGCCAGATTTACACCTGGCAAACGAAAATCTCCATCCTCAACAACACCTGCTTTTGTCTTTTAATTTCCCATTTCCCCACTTGTGCAGATTGTGACAGGTTTATTGTACATTCTGCGGTTTTGGTGCAGCTGCTCCGTTTACTTGAATGACATGCGGCTGGCATGTGAAAAAAAAAGAAGTTAATGTTTGGTTTTCAGATAGTTGGGTTTGATGAGAGAGATGCTCTATGACTGTCTATGTCTCTCAGCTGAAAGAGTTTTCTCTCCAAACGGTGACAGCCGTAAGAAAGAAGATGAATAGGTTCGAAATGGGATGTTCAGCCTGTTTTCTGAGATATTCTTAACATAGCTTATGTAAGGGCTGAGTTATACACGTAGCCCCGTTAAATGTCCCCATCCCTCTTTGTGTTTTGTATGGGAGAGAACATCATGTCAAACTGCACGTCGGAAACGTTAAACTGTCAAAATTTGGCATTGAGTTTGACAGGATGTTCTCAAAAGAGAGAGAGCGGCAGTTATCAAGGCATGTGGCCAACTGAATGAGAATTATTTGCCTCTCTCCGACACCTACTTTGTCATGTGATACTGTAAGAAATCAAAATAATGAGACTGTAATAATGAGAATGACTCTGTGCCATTGGATGGGGATAACATACCTATAGATTGCATATGGATCAATAAAGTATTTTAATAGTTTGATGTGTAACCTTTTTAAGAATATCGATTTGTGCAGCGTTCTGCATGAGGGCTCAATTTGGAGTGTATTGACTGTGGTGTTGTTGTGATATGGTGAGGGAGGGCCTCGGGCTCCGGGCAGACGCTCTCAATGCCACAGTTATTGACCCTCTTGACCTTCTCCTACAAAGACAATATAGGCATGTCTATAGTGGTCCCAGTATATTGTATCAACACTGCAGTGATATAAACAGCTCCAGTAGGTCTACACTTATTACAACCAAGAGTACCTCAAATGTTTCCACTCATAACCACATGAATGGTGTTCCCAACAGAGCTGTGTATCGAACCTCAATACTTTTTAAATATGATATTCCTTTCCTGCAGCACCAAGTATCAAACTGTCAAGTATTTCACCGAGTGCTGGGTCAGTTTCTTCTTTCTTATTGTTTACATATTCTTCGGCCTGATTTATGTGAGTCATTACCTCAGTGTCTTAATTGTGTGCTCTATTTCATTTAGTTAAAGTGCTTGTTGGCTTCACAGGCACAAATCCATAATGCAAATGCAAAGCAAAGGCTCGTTCCACGACTGAAAAATCAAAACACGACCATCACTTTCAAATTATCACTCACAAATCTTTTAACGTAGTGACTAACACTGCAGACGAAGCTGAATGTAAGATTATGTTTTCTGAAGTTGATAAATGTTTGTTTAATTTCACTTTCTTGCCCAGAGTAAGATGAGAGGTTTGACACTGCTCTCATGTTGGTCCATAATTACCAAGCTAGAGGCAGGGGTGGAGATGATTAGCTTAGCTTAGCTTAGCTTAGCATAAAGACAAAAAGGGACAGACTTATGATGGGCCACTAACCTGCAAGGGTTACATGACAGGCATGACAAATTAACTAGCACTACTGTTAGCAAGCTAATCTGCTGGCATAATTTGACTACTGGTTGACCACCGTTTTCGCTCTCACATGACACAGATTAGACTTTTTCAGAGTAGTTTGGACACAGAAATTCATTTTTTTCCAATTAGATTTGGGTAGGGTTGCCACATTTGATTTGTGAAAAACGAGGACATTTGATGCACGACACAGGGCGTTAAACCATATTCGCAAACATACTATGTAAACAGTCGTAGCACTCCTTATTGCCTCTCTTACCTGTTTTTGTCCTGATGTCCAACCAAGCTGATAACACTCAGCAGTCAGATACAACTTGCTCTCCTCTTTGACCATTTATGGATGTAACCTTCACTAACTACACCTGCCCATTTACTGAAGTAATAAGAAAAGTTATCAACATACGAGTAACATGAATATACTGGGGTTACACCATGCCCATGACAAAAACAGGAGTGCATAATCTCCAGTCGGTCTTTAATGGGTTAAAGAGACTGGTTGCCATGGACACAGAGGCACAAACCGTGGCTGAAAAACAACTGATCACTGATCATGAAGTTGAAAAACTTACAGAAACCTACAAACTGTTTTTGTCAAGTTATTTCAGGGCGATCTAGGCTTTTGATGCACGTGGTGATATGTCAAGAGTTGACTAACTGCGATATCCAGTCAGGGGCTTTCAAAATAAAATAATCTCTGCTCTCCAATGTGTCAGTTATGATGTGTAAAGCTCCCACAGCACTGCAAAAAATACAGTAGTCTACTAACTGCACAAAATGATGTGAAATGACTGGATAGCCTACCTAAGACAGCAACAGCCCGTGCAGCAGCTGCTAGGTGATAAGGTAAACTTTCATATTTCTGTTGCCAAATAAAAAATAGTATAGGCATATGGTAAATCGTCACTGTGTTCTGCACAGTTTTTATCTGTTTACAGACATAGCATTGGATGTGTTAACGTAAAGAGGAAAAAACAAAATCCCATTTTATGTGGAACTCTGATATTCTAAATCAGAAGAACATTTTCACAAAAAAATCTGGACAATTTGTGTCCTGGGAAAAAATAGTCATATTCCAGGGCAGTCCCTCAAAAAAAGAGAGCAATCTCAGGAAAACCAGAACATGTGGCAACCCTTGATCTGGGCTGCTTTTATATTTGGTCCTAAATCTTACATGTATCCACAAGCCATTCTCATTCCCACTCATCAAATACCGCCACTTTATCAATGATTTTGGTGTCAGATGCTAATGTACAGAGGCACCTTTTGTAACGGTATCATACTGTACACACCAGATAGTGGCTATTTCCGATGCGGGTGGTCAGAACTTGTCAAACTTGTCAAATACTGCTGCTGCAGTGGATGTCGGTGTCAGACACTGATGCACTGAGACTCTCTTTGAGGCTGTATGATGACCGTAGTAGAGAAAGTCCATAAATTCTGATGGGAGGGGAGGGGGATGGGTTAAACAAACACTGGACTTTCACCTGGAAACCCGCTTGAGAAAGATCGCATGCATGTAACCAGCAGAAACTGTACATTTCCTGTGGAAAGAGCAGTGTATTCTGAAAAGACACAATGCATGTAACAAGTGTCAATTGAGATGCCATCTGTGACCCTCTGAAACCAGCACAGGAGGCTACCTATAGTGTGTCATATTTTGATGTTTAGGTCCAGTGACAAAGTGGCAGTTTTTGACGAGTTGGGACGGATTGGTATCTGATCACATCTCATGACCATCTGAACGCAGTGAGAACAGTCATTTCAGAATTCATGTGTGTTTTTTTTAGTTCCATACATACATTGTTTTTCCATGTCGTACTTCACTGCCCAGGTGCACATCACTCACCATACAGTGTTGGAGCATTTTGTTGAAAGCACAGAAGGCTGCCGTAGCCGCACCGCTGCTGCGGTAGGCTGCCCCAGTCACCAGCCAATAGAGCCAGACTGTCCAACACTTTCTGACGGGGACAGTTGGACTACATTTAGGGCCCACAAAGACATTGGAATATAGCCCTTTGCATTCCTAAGTTAAGAGGAACTGTTCGTCCGTTAAACCCTCCACATCAGGGCCCCACCACTCCTGACTCCTCATCCGCACCCACACCTCTCTCTCCACGGAACTTCCACCAGTGGCTGCTAATTGAGCTGCAGCTATGGCTTTTGCATTCCTTCGTCTTCATCCTTAACGGGTGACAAATTGTCCTTCGATGTCAGAAGTAAATCTTTCAGGAGATTAACACTTGCACCGCTATGGTTTAAATTTTTCTTGCAAATGTGACGCTTTTTGTTGTTGTTCCAACTTCAGGGCAGATATGGGTCATTCAAACATGAACACGAACACGCCAGGCAGAACGATTGGATCTGGGGAAAAAATCAGAACTGAGCATTAAGGCCTGTGATGTGAATGTCCTTATGTACACAGCACTTAAGTCTATTAATAGAATTTTGTTATTCAGTCAGTAAATGTAAAGTCCAATGTAGCAATCATCAGTTTGTTGCCCTCTCATGAAACAGTTATTCCTTTTTACTTCTCTACAAGTCCCACTTTTTTGACAATTTTTGTGCTAGATGTTTAGACGTTTTGTAAATATGTAAATATGCCTTGTGGAAGCAGTTTGCGTCAAATGTTTAAGCTTACTTACATATTCTTTTTTAAACATTTATTTCTAAGGTGTGTCAGCATCACTGATGCCACAGAATATGACTTGGATCGAATGTTAATATATATGTGATTGGAATATAATGATTAAAGTATTTTTTTGAGAATCCTGCTGTCTCTGGTTTGTTATTAATGACCGAAGTGTGAATTCCCCAGTAAAACCTCAGTAGCTGCTTGTCATAATCATAAAGAAATGAAGCAATATTTGGTAACCACCAAGTAAAATGCACTGCTTCACTTGAAGGAGCACCAAAGGTTAGGTATTGCTAAGACAGTCCTGTAATGAGGCAAGACAGCTTAGTGATGCAATGTATCACTTGTGGGTGCACATAAAAGAGTAACTAACAATTAAGTAATTAGTAATGACTGAGTGATTAGCTAAGAAAGTGGTCATTATTCAGATTCTCAAATACTTGTGAACTAAACACAGCACATGTTTCATTAACATCTCCCAGTCTGTTCTCAAGTACCTCATCATACTATACTTTACAATCCTCGAAACAAGAAGCATAGCTTAAGAACAACGGAGTACTGGCGCCTTGCGTGATGTCCGTTGGTCATGTGAACCTCACCTTGCTGGTCGTAGCAGCCTGGAGGGGAGGGTAAACATTTAGCTTGGCCTAAAGCTCACTAAATTAACATGTTACATTTTAGTGAGCTTCAGAAGTGCTGGTACGTGGGATGGTACGACTTTTTAAACTTTGGACAGAGCCAGGCTCTTTTCTGCTGCTTCCCGCCAGTATGCTAATTTAAGCTAATCGTTATCAATTTATTCAGCTGTATTACACCATTGTACATATTGAGTGAGATATTCAGACCAAAGATGACATTTTTATTATATGAAATGGAAAATTGGATATATCTTGTACTTTATTACAGATACATTTCCCTTTAATTCATGCTGACATTCTTGATGATTTAGAGACGTCGACTTCTCCCCTTCAGTAAAACTTGTTCTGCGGCTTCGACTAGTGCTCGTCCACACAACATAAGGTTGTAATAATGGACCCACCAAGAGGCCTGTGTGGTTGAAGAGGCAAATTTTTACTTTTATCTCACCTACATGCATACTCTGTATGAACTGTACAGCTGTGAAACCACATAACAATCACTTTTAAGAGATGACCAGCTGGACTAGGTGGGGTGGTTGAGCAGCAATATCATATCTCTTCAAATCTCTTATCCCCTCTCCTCTCATCTCTCTCTGTGTCCGTCAGCCTTCATGTTCTCCCGGCGCCCTCCCACTGCTGACTTGGGCATCAGCGCAAAGGTAAAGCCTCCCTTGGCTAGAGGTGACCCCCTGGACCCTATTAACATCACACACGCTCTGAGTGGCCAAAATACACTCCCTAAATGAACTCTCCTCTCCCCCTCAGCCACCATCGTTGCCAGAGCCCACCGCTGGGTGAATTAGATTGCAGGCTTTTTAATACGGCTCTTAATGGTTTATAAATTGCACGTAATGATTCCTCCTTTCCTCTCTCTTGCGGTGCTTTTTATGGCCCCTCGGCTTTCCAAGGGAGTGGGTGGGATTTAATATATGGTGGAGGAGGCAGAATGAGGAGGTGAAACTAGCCCTGCATGGCTTTCTGCCTGCCCTTAACGCTTCCCCTGGCTGCGGAGAAGGGAGTCTCGAAAATAATGCTGGACAGTGATACTATCCGGCTGTAGCATATAACGGCCGGGACATGACAGTACTGCATGACGAAATGGTCACCAGAGAAGTGCAAACAATCAGGAGTTGTGTTTGGCGGAAGGCAGAGAGTGTGATGAGAGGTGCGATTTGTGGGAGAGGCCACACCTTGGGGAAAGACAAAAATATGCACATCTCAACCAGGTGCAGAGCCAAAATATGAACAAGGAAGGAGCAGCGCACGCTGAATATCACCCCAGTGTAAATGTTAATGTATTTTTACACCTTGCTAGTGCAGTCCAGACATTGCTTAAGCCTAAATAAACTCTTCCAGTGGTACAAACTCATCTTTCTTTGTGTACCTTCTCCTCGCTGATGTAACCAGCAACCTGAACTCCCTCGTCTACAGAGATGGGACAGTGGATGTGCTCCAGCTCCCCCCACACACATATTCTTTGTGGTTCAATATTTTTCTATTGCAGCATTTGAAAGGTCACTGTGTGCTGTTGGTATTGCTGTAACTCCAGAGGAATGATGGCATCTGAAACAAATGAAGACATTAGTTGCAAAAGACAGCGATCACACACACCTTGAAGACGTGATACCTTTAAATGAATCAAATATTTATCGTGTTTATTAAAATAGATGTCTTCTAATTGTTTATTTCATCCCAACACCTTTTTTCTTTGCTAGCCAACACTGTGCCTCCCAAACTGTCTAGAGACTGGTAATTAGAGCAGTGTGGGAGGTTTTCAATTCCTAATGCAGCACAATATGAACAGTGGCCAGCACAAACCCAGTGCCTTACATGATGGTTCTTTGGCACTAAGTGAAATTCCAATTAACTGACCCAAATGTCTGCAGGGAGTGTTTGTCTGAGAGTGTGGTGAGAATGTAATTATGTTTCTCATCTTGTACTTGGACGTCATCGGCAGCAACATCTCCTAGTGGGTCCAAGTGTCATAAAGGCGGGTTACCTTTCACTTCTCCACGCTGCCACGGTGGAGGCGTAAAATGTGGCTCATTATGTGCTTCCAATGCTCCGCCGGACAGCAGAACTGTGGGAACACGAATCATTTACATTGTGTGCTGCTCAGCTGGATTTCCTGTTACGGAGCCACTGTCATAGTAAGGTTCAGCGTTGGTAACAATGACTTTATCCGCCTAAGAGTCTCTCAGGAAACAAAGTGCCGAGGGTAGTGAAAAAATACCAGCTACCAACCTCCTCTATCCAACTGAGAACAGGTGGAGAAGCAATGCTCTGTAACTGCCCCACGCTGTGCTTTAAAGAACGATTCAAACAATTTAGTTTGTCAAAGAGGGACTCCTGCCCTACTTTCCCCAGCTCTCTGTGAATCTGCAGCTATTCTAGCTGTTTCCAGACCTCTGCTGAGATATGAACAGCTCCAGAGACTAAAATTTGTCTGTATAAATAAATACCTCTGTGTTTAAATACCCTGTTGGTTGGCAGATTAGGTTAAAAAAAAAAAAAAAAATTGAATGTGAGTCTCATCCCGACACTGCTGGTACCACTTGTACAGGCATAGCAGAAATGTACAAAAATCGAAAGAAAAGGGAGGAAGAGGAGAAGGATAAAGCAACAGCAACAGGGGTTGTGGTTTCCTGAGGGCAGACAGAGAAGGAAAAGGTTAAGGAAAATAAGAAGGACTGAAACACACACAGGTACACACACACACATAGGAACACAAAGAGATAAGGAGTGGTAGAAAAAAAATGCTGATCCATAGTCCCTGTCTGGGAAGGCAAAAACAGAACATTGATTCTGCAAGATCCACAAATGAAAAATCCATGGGGGTAAGGAGCTCTTCGGTCCTGTGGCAGACAGGGCACCGGCGGTCAGGCTCTCGTATCGCAACTGACACCGAGCTGGGGCCTCTCACTGGGTGGCAGTGGGCAGTGCTGGATCAGCTGGACAGCGGCCAAAACCAACCAAACCAGCAGGAAGCTTGCTGAGAACGAGATAGAAAGGGGAACATTTAGTTTTCGGCTTAGAAAAGAGTTAAGAGAGAGCCTCTCTTTTTGTTGATCACATGATACGGGCAGAAAATACAACTAAAGCCACAGAGAAAGTTTCAGCCTGTTATTTTCTCTTCCTGTGTTGGACGCCTGGCAGTTTGATCACAATAATCCCTGACTGCGCATCGGACAATTGTGCCTAAAATTGAGGAAACGTGGTCACTCCCTCTACCTGTGAAGAGCAGATAAAGAGGCCTTGCGTCTCTATCTGCGGTTCCATTTGAACTCCCTCTGTTAAACCAGGGGACGGGATTCAGGCTGGGAGGAGGGAGGTCCTTTTTTCTCATTACCACCCTCTGTCAGTACATGTACGCACCACAGAAGCACTAATCTGTACCCCTGATATGCTAATCTCTCCGTCCCCCCGTCCCCCACACTCCTTTTAGATGGCAGCCACACCTAATGCAGAGAGGGGAAGGCGAGAGGAAGTCATTAAAGCATGCCCTGCAGGAGCCTGCCTGGGCCTGGGCTGGATGAGACGGGACAGCAGCAGCACTTTGGGTGTGTATTCACAGGGGGAGAGAGAAAAAGGGGTCTCTAGGGAGAGGTAGATCGGTTTAGTCCCTGGCTCTACTCTGGTTCCCCCTGGGGTCATCCCGGTCCCCAGCAGACAGGATAGCAATCAGACATGCAGGCTGCAGTGCCAGTGGTGGTGGGAGTATTTGTGTGTGTGTGTGTGTGTGTGTGTGTGTGTGTGTGTGTGTGTGTGCATGTGGATTTGGGAGATTAAAGGTGACAGTCGTTGCTTTGCTTAGACCTGTTCACCTGCCACAATCTGTCAGTAACCAAAGCTGCTCAGTGAAGCGTACTGCAGCTGTCATCAGCGAGTGTGTGTCACGGCGTGCACATGCACGTCTTGCTCTTTCTGTCACTTCACCTACATTTGTATTGATAGGTATATATTCTCAAAAGAGGTACTTGTGGTGTTCCTGTGCAGCTTTTGGAAGCACAATCCTTCGTCGGGTGTGCTCGTTTTACGCATAAAATAAAAGCAATCATGTGAATGTGTGACTCGCAGCATTATCACTTCGATTGATGTTGTGTTTTGTGGCACTTCAAAACCTACAGATTAACATGCTTTTGAAAAACATGTACCGACTAGTTATGAATGTGTGTGTGTGTGTGTGTTTATGCACGCAGGGACATTTGTATTCACATTTATAAAGGAGAGGGAACAATTGTTGATATTGTTTGCAGTGTTCTTGCCTCCAAACTTCAAAAACTGCAGATTAACATAATTCAAAATATATAAATATATCCATCTTCTGTGCTACAGAGGAGAAAGGGAGGGGAACCAGACAGACAGACAGACAGCATTTCTCTGCTTGAAGCACCTTAACTGATCATATATGTCTCCTATCAAAAGCTATGAGCTGTTTAATAGTTTGAATATAACCTCTTCATTTGTCACAGGCAATAATCACATTGTAACTCAGCTTTAATGGCGATGTGCAAAACCATAATGTGAAATCATACTGATTACTGTGTGTGCATGCGTGGGCGGGTGGATTTCTGTGAGACAAGGATCTCTGCACATCCCTTATTAAAGTTGGATATTATGACAACTCAGTTTTTTGACACATATTAAAGAGTGTATCTCATCTTTAAGGGCCCTCCGTGTTTTCAGCTGTTTTTTTCCCTGGAACAAAGCAACTGTTTCTGACAATCTTAATCTTAGAGAGGATCCTGGGAGGTTCAAAATTGCAGTCGTGAAGACAAAAGGAAAAAAAAAGCGCTCAGATGAAAGCTATGCAATACATTCTAATGAGCTAACAGGAGATGAGCGTTGCATTTATATGCCCACTGCATTCACATCCGCACCTCATAACTGCATTCGTTGTAAATAAATATGAGCAATCAGCTAAGAACGGCAATAAAGCGCCCATAAAGAGCTACAAACAGTGAGATGGGAGGAAAGTGCATTTCTGCACAGACAGACGGACAGGCAGACAGACACAGAGAGAAGACGGCAGGTAGAAATACAAAAGAGAAGAGCTGCAATCTTTTTCTTTGACCTCTATATCTAAAGACTGGGTTGAAGGTCAGGGAAAAAATAAAAGTTCATGGTATTTAGACCATTTGAGCTCAACCCCGGTAACAAAGAGCTAACAACAGGCAGCAGTGGCGGTCCTGGACGCAGAGAAAAAGGGAGTCAGAGAGAGGTTAAAAAGAAGTGTTGTATCCTCAGCTCCCTCAGCCCTGCGGCGTGGGGTCACCTCGGAGACTAGAGACTGAATTACCCAGCAGCCCCGGCCGCTTGCAGGATCAGGCGGACAAGGGGAGAGGACGAGAGGAGTTAATGAAGGGAAGAGACAGTTCGGGTCCCCTGAGGGCCTCTAGGCACCTGGCTGGCAAGCTCCCACCGCCCAACCTGCTCTGATTGGCTAATTATCAACATGGATTTAGCCCAGAGTCAAATCACTGATTGATTGGAGTGTTTTAAATCTGTCTTTGGTCTCTCGCTGCTTCTCCTTCGTATCTCTCTCTCTGCGGAGACTCTAGGTCGCTGGAGTCCCGCTGCGGGGGCTCACGCAGCACAGTGGCAGCACAACACTAACCGGTCCTTCTGCACAATGTGGACACACAGCCTCAGCTATGGTGATTTTGTCTCTCAGCGGACATATAATTCATTTGTTAAGTGCTCAAAAAGAATTTCTTTGAATCTACCGATGATTGCTAATTACAGCCTATTAAGTGACAGAACATTTTTCAAACGGGAGCGAGGGACAAAAGGCCGTGGTCTCACTCATATTGGGTCAACATAATTCCAGTAATAGATGTTATTTGCTACCACAACGGGTGCGGAGGTGTGATTAAATAAGTGTTGCTATGTTTGCTTCTATTCATTCATCAGCGAGTAAGTAGCTGCAGGTCCAGTAGGAATCTCATGGCTGGTTCATTAGACTTTACATTGAAAGCCAAAGGGGAATTAATGCTGTGCAGCTTATGACTGTTGGCATTAGTCATGACTGTTAATGTGACTGCTGTTTCTCTGTTAAATTCTTTTGTCTTTCCCACAGAGCCAGGGAAACTTGTTGGATTCAGCTTACTGTTATTCTATAGTTGAAATGGCTAACAGTATTTTCTCTGTTCTAATTAAACATCATTAATTCTTACATAAGCCAACATAGTGTATATCAAAGCAGTATAGAAAAAGAGCAAAATAGAGGTTTAAATCTGGTTTTGCTGGATATTCAAGGCATATTCAAATACGTTACTATGTGGGAGTGCGAATGAAAAGCTTCCCTTTTGTTTCCTTATCTGCCTCCAGTTCAAACTGAGTGCATGAGACGGCGTGTTACTCCACTGAAAGAACAAGAGATGAAGAAGCAGCGAAAACAGGCTGAGCACATGTTGCTTGTAGAAGTATGCAAGTAAGTACATCTCCCTATTTTTCGATGTGTCAGATCAGTCAGAATCTATTTTCTGTGCTCTGGGAGGAAAACACAGGGGGTGCCAGTGCCGGGTGTTTCTCACAGTGGGATGGAAACACTTTGCATGTGCACAACCCCAGCTGAGAGCTTGGCTGGGAAGTTAGAGTCCCGAATCCCAACCTACATTATCGAAAAGAAGGAGAACGAAGAAGGAGGTCTCCTAAGAGAGCAGATTTAGCTCCATGGTTACAGTCCGCACAACTGTTCAGGATGTCTCCCTCTATTTTGCTGCAGTGCATCCTGGGACAGGACATCTATAGCAGTCCCAGGAAGCCCCAGGGGAGGCTGGGGGATTAGCGCTGGCCTATCTCTTCAGAGCTGGGAATTAATTAAGTAATTATGAAAGCCAGGCGGGGGGGATGAAATATGCATGAGCCCTGATTGGGACGTTTGTGATTGTGTAATCTAATTTCAACCGGCGGACCGTCCCTGTCAGCCAGGTAGGACACACACACACACACACACACACACACACACACACACACATATGCATGTACACACACAACAATAATGCTTTCAGGCCTCACAAAAACATAACCAAAGATCACACTCACAACTGGCAGAGTGGGTATTTTGAGCATCTCATTATGTTAATTAAAATGAGGTAATCAGTGTGGATTAATCGCCATAGTAATGAGGATTGAACAGCAGATTATGTCTTCTTACCTAATCCATATAAT
The DNA here is from genome assembly GCF_006386435.1 of Epinephelus moara. Taxonomy (NCBI): domain Eukaryota; kingdom Metazoa; phylum Chordata; class Actinopteri; order Perciformes; family Serranidae; genus Epinephelus; species Epinephelus moara. Next base: position 16,417,269 of record NC_065524.1, read on the forward strand.
TGTATTTGTAGAAGCATGAGATTAATATGCTCGCATCCAATTAATGATAAAATGATTGATTACGCGTGTGTTTCAATTTCAAATTCTTTTGGAGTGTGAAAAGTGGATTTCTGCTTCTGTCTCGAACATCGTTCTTTGTTTAAGGTGTTTGTGGATTCCACTGGGCCTTTTTGTGTCTCTGCAGTTTTCTCTCCTGATCCCTCTTTGTCTTTATTGATGGACTGAAAGGCCTGTTTGCAGCAAAGAGCTCTCCCTGTTCCCCTGAAAAATACTTCCTGTAGAAGACTCAAACGGTGTCGATACCAAGCAAGAGATCAGTAGCCACGAGGCGCGCCACAAGAAAGACTGTCTCGTTCTCAGTACACATGTGCAGCACAACCATGTAATATAGGTCTTAAGCCTGACCACAAACCTGCACGCGCACACAAGGCTCCCATTTCCTCTCAATCACCTGCAAGTCTATCGACCCAAGTGCATCTTTCTTCCTTTCTTTTTTTGCCTTTTTTTTCTCCATGTATTGATTCGTACATCGGTGTATTTGGAAGTGCTCGAATATCATGTTCTAGGTTTGACCATTTATGTCCTTTTGTATCCATTCAGTACTCTTTTAGTCTCAATGCTTAACATTCAGTTTAACAACACTGCCTATATGCCTTAATTAAAAGGAAGAGAGGCTATTCATATAAATGTGCTAACAACCAAATAAAAGCAGGTGAGGAAATGAGCAAAACTCAGCTTTTTATGTTTCACTATATGCTCTAGTTCACTGGAGCACTGCAGTGGGAACCTCCAGTATTTAAACTGGTCCCCAGTGTTTGAACTCTGCTCAGAAAGCAGAACATAAAGCAGAGAGATGAGAGGATAGATACAGAGAGGGGAGCAGAGATGAAAGGCTGCGGTGTGCCCTCCAAAGGGAATGTGGGAGCCCGGGAGCACGCTTACTCACAGTGTTTGATTGTTCCTTTGTCTCTTTTAGTCGCAGAAGGAGCTGCTTTAAAGCCCGAACACGGGAAATGTGACAGGAGAAGGACTGCAGGTCTGATGTTTCAAGTTTACATCCCTGCTGCTCTACACATCGTGGGATTACTTTCTTTAGGCATCTTTGAACTGCAATTGTAATTGCATTACAAAGGAGGTCAGAATTCATAGAGATGGAGGTTTTTGTCCAACCAACACCCACAGATGGCCTTGTGATTCTTCAAGTAGCTATCATGTAGAAAACGAGAGGAGCAGGTGTGTCTCTGGCATCAGGTGTCCACCTCTGCAACCCGTCTGTTCCCTATAAGCAGGTGCTATAGTTGCTCATTAATTCCGTCTCAGGTTATGACCCATCTAACAGTATGGTACCTTATTTGTTCTCTTGTCTGTCTCTAGATTTTTTTTTTTTTTCAGTCAAAGGAACAATTCACCCCAAATCAAAAATATATAGTTTCCTCTTACATGTAGTGCTATTCATCAGTCTGTTTTGTTGTGAGGTGCCGAGTGTTAGAGATAGTGGCCATAGAGATGTCTGCCTTCTCTCTTATATAATGGAACTAGATGAGACTTGGCTTGTGGTGCTCGAGCACCAAAAAATACATTTGAAAAACTCAACAGCAATATCTCTTTCCAGAAATCAGACCTTATTGAAAGCCGTTTCGTGTAGAAACTGTTTCTTCCTATCGAACTACAACCGCCAACCGTATCACTCCATAAATGAAAGTATCTACTGCTAGCTCACCTAGCACCACTGAGCTAGCTAGCGTTACAGCTCAGCCATGGAGGACACCATTAATGTTTACATCTCGCACTTGTACGAGTACAAGCCTCTCGTCCATGAGTAAATACATGCTTCCATTTGCACGGTTGTATAGTTGGTGGTTGTAGTTCAGTAGAAAGTTCCAATGTTAGTAAATAAAACTGCTCAAAACGAGATCTGTGGATCTTCTTGAATAACCAGGTCATGATTTCTGGTAGGAATAAAGAAGGCAGACATCTCTACGGTCGATATCTCCAACACTCTGCAACTCACACCAAAACAATCTGGATTGATAAATAGCACCACAAGTAAGAGGAAAAATAAGTACTTTTGATTTTTGGATTCACTGTCCTTTTAATGCAGGAAAAAAAAGACACAACATTAGAATTTAAGGATCAATTTTCTGCCATTTTGGTGAGATAATATATCACATCACACTCATTTTTGCTACAACTTTTTATCTGATTCTCTCCATGTGGCGTGAGAAGTGGCTCATATTTCATGATTTTATTTTGATGTTTATTCGTCAATAAAAGTCTGTGCTATCTGCACCCTAACCCTTCAGTTTAAAACTTTGTAGCTCCTTTGTCATTTACAGCAGCTGCTCTTACAGACAAGTTGTAAACAGAGTGACATTTGAGTCAAATCGCTGGCAAAATAGGTTTAAGTGCCTAAAAAAACTCATGCATCCATGTTTGTTCCCCTCTGATGACCTTATTCAATGCAGTGAAAGCTCCGCTCCCTGATTTGAGGCTTCTGTGGATTCAACCTCAACTGACTGCTTTGCATGGATTTGACTGGTATCCATAGAAAGATTTGCATCCCTTGAAAAGAAAAAAACACCTCAACTGCCAGAGCACAAAGGTCATAAAAACTTATGCATGGAAACAAGATAAACTCATGCCTGTTCTTCTAGCCTCTGGTTACTGCAACAACCTGCCAATATATTGATTATATTATTTACAGATGTCCAATACAATTTGTGGAGAGGCCTCTGTGCTCTGAGTATAATATTCTCATGAAGGACCTCGAGTCAAAGATAGATTCTGTAATTAATTTCATAATAAACCTGTATTATCATTGTTGAGTGCAATCATATTCATCAGAGATGTTACACACAGTCGTTTAGTTCTGGAAATGTGTTTTTATTTCTCCTCTAACCAATTTCCATCCCTTTCCCTCCCCCTCACTCTACCTCTCCCCCCTCCCTTTCACTGTTGGCTCCCACCTCCAGAAATGAGGTGATATTGGTACGATGGGAGACCAAGACCAGGCAAACAAAGCGCGCCCACACCTGAGCTTTTTATAGGCTAATAAGATGACCGCTGGCTGTCTGTACTGCGGGGTCAGCTCCTGTGTTATCCATCCCTTGTCTGCAGAAACCCAACCTATTATTATCAACTTGATTGGGCCGTGTAGTCAGACACCTAATAATAGTGTCCGTTCAGCTTGTGTGAGGAATGTGGAAAAACTGTCACTTGGCTCTACTGGCTTTTCTGTTTTTCTATGCCTGGAAAGGTAAATTGGAATATAAAATCATGGTTACTGGCTGATATTGTGCTGTAAGCCATAATGCTACCCTGCTGTGCTGTGTTTCATCATAGGATGCCACTGAGTCTTGTCCAGGCTCGCCCCACGTGGCAAATCTAACAATTCACCATTCATTCAGTGGAAAACAATTAACAGTTCGTTGCTGTGATATCTGAGGCGAGGCGATATTTCCTGTTTTTGTCACCACATTTTGCAGTTTTCTTCAAAAGTGTGACGCACTGCTTTTGTTTTGTTTTATATAGCTGCTAAGAAACCGCTCAAGCATGTCAGACAAAACTCAATTTTTTCCTTTTATATTCACAGAGATAGCTTTATGAATCTAAATTGAAACCAGAAATGTGCTGTTAGGCTCTATAGAAAATGTATAACGTCATGACACTAGTCTAACACATCAAATTAAACCATTATTCTGTGTGAATCTCACACCTCTAAATATGAAGCACTTCCTGTGTAACATATTCAGCTCTGTCTCACTAACAATAATCCGTTTGTGCAATTATGTTAATCACAAATAACACACACATCAAGCCGACACAGTTATTTTGTTTTTGCCTCCACCCATTCTCAGAGGCAGGCAGGAGTGTAGTCGTGGCAACTCTTGAGTATTATTTCCATCCAGAACTGTCAGCGTTTCCCACCAGATCAAGGCTGTGATTAATAAAATGGGCCTCCTGGTCCCCTCTAGCCTATTCTCACCTTCTCCCTTTACACTGCCTTTGCAGCACATGCTTGTCTCCAAGTGTCTGCACCTCTGTCAGTTTGTCTCCTTATTCTCATTCTCTCCTTCTGGATATCGCTGTTGCTCCCTTTCAGCTTCCCCACCTGCATGAATAGAGAATGTCTTTCTTTTGCTCCCCTTTCTCTCGTCTCTCTCTTTTTGCTGCCTCTGTAGAGCTCCTGGTAAATGATGCATGGTAGACTCACAGCCGCTGAGCAATCATTAGCGAGGTGGCACAGGTGAACGCGAGCGATGGATGATGAAGAGAGGGAGGGATGGAGGGAGTAACAGAGGACAGCAAAAGTCATGTTTCCACCCTGAGGCGTTTCCCTATATCGTCACAAAACTGGAAGTTGTTTGTGTAAAACGCTAGTCGGTGGCATTTCTTATGCCAGTGGTCATTAATCTAGACACGTAAACACACATGCATACACACTCCCACATGCAAGAACATGCAGACATGAAGCCATGATGTTGCTCTCACAGATGAAACCCTGACTTACAGTGTCCTAAAGCCCCACACTACCATAAAAAGCAAGACTGGACTGGACTAGCATAGGGAATGTGCTGAGCAGCCAATATTATGAAGTGTACATAATGCTTCCCTCATGAAATATCATCACTCAACAATGCCCTGACGCCCCTCATCATAAACAAAATTTGGGTTTATAGTTCATATCAGGGCTAATAAACTGAGACATTACCTGACAAAGGCCCACAGTGGGTAGGAAACTCCCACATGTGAAACATACTGGAGGCAAGATTCAGCGCGCAGGATGTGTTTTTTCCCCTCCGATCAATCAAACTTAATGTATTCTGTTTGATATAAAATGACAGTAACATTGTGGTTTCTAATAGCTGATTTGATTGTCAGCTTCATAGCTGCTTGTGTCTCTACCTCCAACAGATGTTATGTTTAATTAGTGTTCACACCCACTCGTCACTGCAGCTCCGAGTCTCACCACCACACAACACTTACGTTTACATGTATCTTTCCCTCTCTTCTTTCTAACAACTCATATTGTATAAACACTTACAGGATTTCAAACACTTTTTTTCTCCTTTGTGTGTCTAAATAAGACAATTAGAACGTGTAAAGTAACACACCCACACACACAATGGATTGCATCTGTAGCTGGTGAGATCACTGGTAGGAGGTGACTACATACTGTGCTTAAAACTGCAGTATAGTTTTTGGAAGTGGCAACTCCCCTTCCTGTCCTAAGCTCCTCCCACCAGATGAACATGCGTATACACATGTATAAACACGAACATCCGTTAGCTGCAGCTTTGAACCTTTGGCTCCAGTTAACAGAAACGATTAGCAACATACTATTAGCAACATTTTCTCTTCATAACTGAAACACTTCACTGAAATTAACACGTTTTATTGTGTTTACTGTCACACTCTGCTAGACTTTCATTTGATAAGTCTGTCATCCTTTTTTTGAGGTTGCTTTGCAGTGTAGGCAGTTGTTGCTGATACTAGAAAGGCAACATTTTCTGCAGTATCTGCATTTGTAGAACTGCCAATAGGGAATGCCCTCTCTCTAAAATGACCTGTGATTGGCCAGAGTCTTCCGTCACCAGCTGTATTTTCGAAAGCCCGGAGAAAGAGTCAAGAGGAGGTCAAGGAGTCCACTTGAATTGCAATACGCTCAAAGTTTATTGTGAGATTTTTGCTTAAAGATGCCAAAGACAAAAACGGCCTACCCCAGCCTTAAGAAAGTTTTTGAAGTACATCTATTCATCTGCATTTCAGAGTCAACTATTATACCTTTTAGTCCACTACATTTATCCAACAGCTGTAGTTGCTGGTTATTTTCAGATTTAAATTCTTCATTAAAAAAAAAACACATGATAAGCTTATAAATTACAACACATTGTTAGATATTGTGAATTCAAGCGTGAATTAGCGATAGCTGCGACCACATATGCAAATACATCCATGTGTTCATGCATTCACACATACATCCTCACAAACACTCAACCTCCATGGCAAATTTCAGCATCCATTTGGAAGTTATGCACCTTTTTTCGATAGGCCACTCACAAAACCTGTGACTGCCAAAGGGTGAAGAAGTTTTTGGGGACCAACCAACTGACCAACTGACAGAGCGAACTATAGAGCTGCTGGTCCCAGCTAAAAAGCAATGTCTAGTTTGGGCCTCTTACATTTCAAATGTCTATGCAAGCAGTTCCACCAAAGAGACATTTCCTTTAAACTCAGATAGTTTCATTTAAACTACCCAACACTCTCTCATACCTTAATGACAGAATAGGCTTTTTCCAAACCTAGCTAACAGACAGCTCACTTGTTTAGCCCACTAACTTGCCAGGTGGAATGGCTCCAGAGAAAAAGAAAAGAGGCTCTCCCGGTGGGTCTAGCAAAGCAGGGAAAGCCAAACACCGCCCATGCCCAAATGCAGGTGGTCTCCAAGATGGACACACACGATACTTGCCCGGTCTGCCTTGGCATGTTGCATGTGAAAGCTGCGCTAGCTAACCGGAAGATCTGTGCGCACTGTGACCAACTCCATAGGACGACCGTGGAGAGACGTGTGGTGTTCCTGATGAAAGTACCCAACACTCATACCTAAATGACAGAATAGGTCAATTATCACTGACTTCCAAACCTAACATTTCAGTCCTTACAGTCGAAGTTTAAAACTCCTCCTTAAGGTTAAGAAACATTTGCTGTTACACTATTAAACTTTATGGTTAGGGTTAAGGCAGCGAAACAAAGTGGTTAGGTTTAGAAAGAACATCATGGTTTAGCTTTAAATAAGTACTTTTGTCACTAATGTACTGCAAAGTACGTCACTAGCGTTGTCAGCGTTTACTTTGGGGTACAAACACACCCGTCTCCTGGGTCAAAGTCCTGTGCTTCTTTTACACATTCCGTACCTCTCCTGGCCAGCCTATGGGGACTTTTTCGGTCTTTATACAATATGAGGCAGACTTAGTTGCTTTTATGCTACGTCAACTCACTTCCTTCTCCACTCCGGTAATAATTACTAAGGCACCAGAGGATGCTGCCTTTCTGTAAACATAAGATCGGGCCATACTAAACTGCTTGCACAGTTGACCTAGATGACCGTTTTGTCAGTAAGAGCTGGCTGAAATTATCATTTGAGACCCATAGAGTGAAAACTCTGCAGTGTTTCACCAAAAAAACGCAAACACAAGAGAAAAGTCTAAAAAAAGGAATTGAAATTAGTTTGGCAGAACTAATCATCTCATGACCTCTAGTAACCTCTACTGGTGACCTCTGGATTAAACTAGCTGCAGTATCTGTG
>NC_065524.1:16425074-16443988 GCF_006386435.1 Epinephelus moara
ATGGCTGTGGAGACGCTAAAAGCGATCAGAAGAGCACATAAAAAAAGAGAAGGAAAGAGGAGCAGAACGACACGGGGAAGCAAAGTGGACGGGATGAGGTGAAGCTACTGTACGACTTAAGGAGTGTGAAGATGAAAAAGCGAGAAAGTAAGCTGAGCAGAAGAGGCAATTTTGGACTGTGTGAGATTCATCATGCCGTCTTGTCTCGGACTCATCATGTTCTGAGGTGGTCCATATAACAAGGTGTGGAGATCAATAGCATCCATTTACTGAGGTGCAGCTCATCTAATCATCAGGCGCTCTGCTGCCCACAGAAGGAGCTGTGACACACACCTGGGCCTCTGGAGGAGGGCAGAGTAATGAAATGTACACTGCAGCCTGGTCTGTCTTCGAGTCCCCAACAGCTAGCACAAACACAGCCCCCGCGCCTCCCCTGTCTCCCTGCCTTCATCTCCTTCCACCTCCACATATGAGCAATAAACCCAAGCTTCACTTCCTCTTTACTCCGTCTTACGCACAAGCACGGGGCTCTCATATGTTTGGCTAAAGTTGCATATCGTGTGGTCCATTAGGAATCTGAGGGGTGTGAGGCTCAGAGACCAAAATATCCACAGCACTCTGTTTCTCTCTCCAACTCATTGACTGAGTGCCTCAGGGTAACATCACAATAAGCGCTCCTTGTCCCTGTTCCCCAACGCAATTCTATAATTCATCTTAATTGAGAAAAACAAGCAAGCAAAGGGGCGCACTGGAAGGACGTAAAGTGCAGGTCATGTATTTCAGGGACTAAGGGACCTGGTGTATGTTTTGTGTCCGTGAAAGGTGAATGTGGGTGCTTACCATTGCAAAAATGTATTCAACTCTCTCTTTCTGTTTGGTGCAAATTTACTTATAGGTCCAGTGTGTAAAATTTAAGGGGATATACAGGCAGAAGTGGAATTTAATATAAAAAGTGTGTTTTTTTAGAATATTATCACCTAAATATAAGAATAGTTGTGTTTTTTGTTTCCTAATGCCAGGTACACACTACACGATCAGCCCGGTTATAGCTCGACGCATTGTCGTACGGTATCTGCTCAGACGTGCGCAACGTACGTGATAATCAATCATTTAAGCTCGTGGAGTGTGTCACAGTAAATGACAGCTGACGCCACGTCTGAGACGCCTCACGACGTCCTAACAGAAAGTCTAGTGCCGGGTTCACACAACATGACATTTTTGTCCGTTCCAACAGTCACTATGTCAGATTAGACGATTGCTGAGTCATAAAATCCTGCCGTGACTTGGCTAAGGGACATGACAGACTACACAATGGTCCACACCAATCATCCGTGGTCGTCTTTCACGATGTGTGTGATGTCATTGGGTTATTCTTGTCCTATTTTTATTATTAATTCTATTATTTCAGTCACTGTGGCTGTTTATGTGCCACCAGAAATGATATTGTAGTAATGTAAAAGGCAGCACCAGATAGGAAGCGCTACATTTGAAGCACTGCATGCAAACTATGCAAGTCACTGAATCCACCACCACAAGTTCCTGCAAATGTTTCATAATAAAAGCCTGTCCAGAAAATGAACAGATTTTCTCAACCGAAATAATATCAGGCTTTTCATTTTAAACGGGTGCAATGTGAGCCCAGCATTAGAATGATTTGTTTATATCTACATAGGGAGCAGGTCCAGGTCTATGGAGATCACCATGTTTCCCCACCATATTTCTACAGTAGCCCAGACCAAACATTTCCTTTTTTCGGGACAGCCACCATATTTAGCAGTCTCTCTGAGATGCAGTGTCGGAAAAACACTGACTTTTTTTTTTAATGTGAAACTGCTTAATTCAGTGTTTTTACCCGTTTAAATCAACGGGCTTGTTAGTTTTGCAGAGGAAGAGACCTCTGTGGATAATTCAGCTCACGGTAAAAACCTCCTGTACCTCTAGATTTCAACTTATCAAAGAAAAGAAGTGAGCACACAGTAGTCGGTGCTAGCGGGCTGTCTCAGATGAGCTGAACAGTTCCCCACGCAAAAGTTGTGATCTATAAAGCAGACTTGAGGGGAAAAACTTTGACCTACACTTACAAACATTTTGGAGACAGGCAATTGGCCACGCAGATGGCGAGGTGGAAGCCTGATTGTAGAAATTGTCAAATACTTTTTGCCGCACGCCACTGTTTTATAAATGAGACCCCTGGTCCGTTTGTTTTGGAGAGGAAGAGACCTCTGCAGATAATTTGGCTCTCGGTAAAAACTTCCTTCGGTAAACACTTAAGGAATTCTAACCGGAAAAACATTTAGCTGATTGCATTCCCCCAACACCTTACAGCACACACTCTTCCTTTAAAATGTATTTCAAAGGATATAGGAGGTTAAAAATCATGTAAGAAACAACATATACTTAAATTATACTTGATGTGATGATTCACTGTCATTTGGCTCACTTGCCACGATCGAAAAAAAAATAGAGACGATATGTTAGTGCCAAATGAAGCAAAATTTTACTCTTGCATGATTTTCATGAAGCAATATAAAGGAAAATGGTGAGTAAAACATTGGAAAGTAGACCCTTCGTGCTGCAAAGATAATGAATGATGGGGAATGTGTTTTTATTTTCTGCACTCACTGTAATTTTTACGCATATTCTGTAATTTATTCAAGGGTTCTCTGGTTCAGATTGCCGAGCTCAGAGACAGAGGTAAGAGGCAGATGGTGTTTAAACACTATCTTGAAAATGCAGACTAAACAAGACGTCTGAATATCAAATTGTTGAGCAACTTTCAGGACAATATGGCAGCTCAAATACAGATGGAGCCCCAGCTTTAAGTGCACGCATACAGACTTTTGCTTCAGGTAATTAGCAGAGTTTTTTGTTCTCTTTATGGAAATTAAAAGCAAACTGTCACGGGTTGACCGAGGCAGATCTTGTGTTTTAATATACTGTTCAACCATCGTGAATAAGAACATCCTGGCTGTTCTAATGTGGGATCAATGCAGTGGAAAAAAGGAGATGATTTCTACATTGTTTGCCAGCATGCTGAGCATGTACTCCCACAGCCCTATTAGAGAGTACATGATTTTAAAATATGCAGCACTGTATCATTTGTGTTTGCTTTTATTTTTTTCATCCACTTTCCAGAGCCTGTGCTACTGTATCTAGGCCAGTGGTCAGCAGTTTTTAATCAATTTTCCAAACACAGGAGCGCCACGGCAGTCAAGAAATCCCAGCAGGACAGTAGGGAATGGACATTGCAATAATAATAACACAAAATCTAATCTGAATTATGCTCTAAAGAGATTAGGTCAGAATAATCCCCAGAATAAACACAAATGGGGAGGAGGGGAGGCCGCTTGTTGATCAAATGCAGGGACGGGAGCTGCAGCGCCTGGATGTTTTTATTCCTGATGGTGGGATTTTGTGTAAAGTTGTGTTTGATTTTGGGTGTAAGAGTGATGATGGTGTTTATTTTGGGAAATGAGAGTATGTCTGAGGCTCAGAGAGTTGCTATTATTAAAGTAGAATAAAACGCTTCCTATTGCCTGCTCAAACAAAGAGAGAGATTCCCTCAGCGTGATGGTTTCCTGAACATTTTCAGTCACAAAGCCAAATTGGGTGCATTCATTTCGAAATGAGATCTGGATTTTTGTTAAAAAACATCATCATCCAGTTAGACAATAACCCATTAAACCCATTATCCATTTTGGGTGCAAAGACATGCTTAAACATTGTGAAACGATACTGCTTTTCACCAGTCTCTTTGAGAAAAGAAAGATGTGGGGAAAAAAGGGCAGGACAGTGACAATTTTCTGATTGCAGAGTGAAATCACAATGCAAAATAAATTTAAAAAATAATGGGTACAGATCTTTGTGAGGTCAAAATCAAAGGAATAGTTTTACATTCTGGTGCCTGACAGCCTCAAGGTGATGACAGGACTCCAGGACATCACAACATCTAGCCAAGAAATTCCAGTTCTAGTACGTAACTCGCCATAAAACCCACGGTTTGATTTCTGTTTGTGTATCGATTAAACAAACAAGATAAAGCATGTTAAAGAGTCAAAGTTAGAGATGTCGGTAGGTGAATTTTCTTTTTTTTTTCCACTTTTGACACTGCCAGCCTAGCTGTTTTTCCCTGTTTCCAGTGTTTGTGCTAAACTAAGCTAAACACCTGCTGGGACTTGCGTCAAACTGAGCATACAGATAGAAGAATAAAATAAATATATTTCCCCAAATGTGTGATTATTCCTTTCATGCGAGCCACTCGAAGCTGAACTGTGCTCCAAACTGTGATTTTGGTTGATTTGCTCGAATTACTGCGGGGTCTCTGCTGTGGCTTTCCCGGTGCTGACTCTGTGTGGAGAGGGTTCAGAGATCAGAGTGGACAGGGCCGGAGCAGACCTCGAGGTCACCGGCTGCCTTTCTGCTGAGCAGGCTATTGTCCAGCAGCTGCATGGCCGCACCACTCCTGGTCTATTCAGAGTCTATTCAGCAGCTTCAGCTAAGTGCAACAGAAGACCCCGGTCTATTGTCTGACGCCAAGTCCTGTTTGAGCTGCACCAGAGCGCTCACTTCATCTCCCAGTGAGTTCAGAGAAACAGTTAAGTCTCTTTGAATGGGGGCGGATTTACACAAGTAAAAAGACACGTTAAACACATTCAGGCCGACTCCATCTCACAAACAGAGAGCTGCTTGACCTCTGTGACCTCTGCAGAGTGTCAAACCACACTGTATGACCTCTGTTTGCTTGCCTCGACACACCACTCAAGCATGCATTTAGGTGCAAACAGAAAACAGTGCAACGGACAAAAAAAAAAAAAAGAAAACCCTTCGCTAGAATCATAACAAACAACCTATTAGTGTCAACACCTATTTTGTATATCTGCAAAATTGTCATATTTGCTTGCTTTATTTGCACTTCTCTTCTGTTGCGAGTGAGAAATAAGAAGCAATAAAAACATTATAATGCAAAAATGGGTAACAAGGGACCGGTGGCTTGCTAGCAAGTTAGCTATTCCCAAAGTATTGGGTATGTGTATGATCATGCACACAAAATGGCCATATCACACTCAGTAAAAAAGCCATCTGGAGGCATCAGCACTTCTATGAGCAGAATTAAGTCAGAGTGCAATGACTTTCTCGTTTAAAGTGCCTCCAAAGAGCCCCATTATTACCTTCCCAGAATGCAAATGTGCTTTGGGCCAATTAGAGGTTGAGCCAATACCAATGTAAGCCCATAAAAATCCGCCCTTCCATAATCATTCAGCAATATGACTCATGGGTAAGATTGGAACACCGGCCTGTAAATGTGTCATGATTATGACTCCACGCTTAAAATGAATGGAGGAGCTGTGTATTTCATTCCCACGGTGCTGGAGCATAGCCACGCATATGTTAGTGTCACTGCTTCTAATGAAATAAATAGACTTGTGATAGTACTTATTAGGCCTCCATAAGTGGCAGGTAAAGACAAGGGCCCTGTGGTGGATCAAAGGTAGTTAAATGTCTCTTTTTGGATCTCGCCCTATCAAGAGGTATTTAGAGGGAGAGGGGGTTGCTTTTTTTGTTTGTGGAGACAGACGCCCTCATCCAGGATCTCTCTGTGTAATTACACGCCACAGAAGACCTTCATTCCTCTCCTCTTCACAGAGAGAGATGAAAGACAAGAGAGACAGAGGCATGTAATCGCTCCTCTGGCTGAAAGAGGGGGAGAGGAGGTGAGGGACACAGAGAATAGAAGGACAAAAGGATGGTGAGTGGTGGTGGGGTTTTAATAAACCTCCTCTGTCTCTTGTTTACAGAGACTCTCCTACCTCTCCTGATTTCTTTCTCTCTCTCTCTCTTACACACACACACACACACACAGACTATCTTTGACTGAGACTTTCATTATTCTCAGAGTTGCCCGTTCGTCGCCTCAGGACAGATGTGTAAATTGTTGTGCTAATGTAAGGCCCACTGCTGAGAGCTTTAGAGGGAAGGAGATTTACACACTCCACGCCACTGTATAACTGTCACTCACAAACTCACGCTCACAAGAGCATAAAGAGGGACGCCGAAAGCGACAGCATCTCAGAACACACACTCACCAGACCATGCGCACATATGCAGGCACAAGCGCACACACACTCTGGTAGTGACAGAGGCGTGGGTGGACTCTGACATACACATGTAAATGTTCTATTTCATTCCACCATTCATAGTCTCCGAGCCCAAACCTGGCAAAAAAAAAGACTCCCTCACCTCATCGCAAGGGCTTTAGAGTGTCAGAGAAGTTACATCTGTTGCTGTTCGACTGTGACCTATTTTCCATTACAGGCATTTTTAACTGTAAAGGGCATAGATAAGGTCCCTAGTGATGATCTCCTTGTGTCACTGCAGGTAAGGTGGTAATATTTGTGTTATTTCTAATAGTTTAGTAACACCTGTTGTCTGGAAACAGGTGAGATCTTAAATAAAAAGATAGATAATGATATGGGACAAAAGTCATAAGGCAGAAATTAAACCTTCTTAATTTCACAGGATGTACCTTGACGACTGAGCCATAGCACACCAGGAGTGTTACTATGATTATCAATTAGCTGATCAACAGAAAATTAAGCAACAACAATTTTGATAACTGATTAATCATTTCAAGGATCCTTTTGGGAAACAGACTTATTTGTTTCTTTTCGAGATAAGAATATTGATACCAAATATCAAGCTACAGCCAGCAGATGCTTCGCTTAGCTTAGGACAAAGACAGGAAAAAGGGGGTAACAGCTAGCCTGGCTCTGTCCAAATGTAACACAATCCATCTACCAGCACCTCCAAATCTGTCGTTCATTAAATCCATAGAAAAATCTGAACATAAAAATGATTTGGTTTTGGGCTGTTGGTTGAAAAAAAACCCAAGCAATTTAAAGACAACATCTTGAGCGCTGGGAAATTGTAATGAGCATTTTTCACTATCTTCTGACATTTAAAGCTGTAGTTGGGAACTTTTATAAAAAATAACTTTTTGTCATGTTTGCTAAAACTGTCACGAAATTCACACAGCACTAAATGAGACAGATAATCTGTGGAAGAAAAGACACATTCCTCTGCGTACTCTATTGCCATGTGTTGCTTCTAATGGCTTTACCGCAGGGGAACGAAAAACAACCAATCAGAGCCGAGGAGTCTCTAACGCAGCTGTCAGTCATTTCAATTACAGCTTGTTACTGCGGTCAAACTAGGCAGCCCTGATCAAATATGAATCAAGATTCAGTTACCACTCTGCCTATTTCGCTCCTCACATTTTTAGAAACATATTTAAGAGCATTGTTTATTGTAAAATGAGGAAGTTGGTCCGGGTGGTGTGCGGTGCTTGGTACTTTGGTCGACCGTTTCCAACCACTGGATCGCAAACTTTCTCATTTTAAAGCTGAACAGTGCACTAAATTATGTTTCCGGAAACATTTAAGGTGAGAAATAGGCTGTGTAGTAGCAGAATCTTGATTCACTTTTAATCGGCGCTGCCTAGTTTGGCAGTTTGACCACAGTTCATGAGCCTGTAACTATATTAGAGACCCCTCGCCTCTGATTGGTTTATTCCAGCACACCACAGTAGATTCTAGCAAATGCCATTAGAGGCAGCAGGAAGAGGAGGGACATCACATATTATCTACCTCATGTGCTTCTTTCCAAATTTAGTAACAGTTTCAGTAAATTTGACACAAATTTATTTTCATTAAAGTAACCAGCTGTAGCTCTAATAGACTACAATAAAAATAACAATAACAATCAAGAGATTAAGTGACGATTAAAATAATCATTATTTACTACATTTGTATTGTTTTGAACTTTTTTTCGTGTGTTCTTGCTCCTGGTCACATCTCTGCCAAGGCTGCATGACACTAGGTGACTGACTACTCCTGTGTCTGTCTGTCTGATGGCGCCGAGGCCTCTGAGGGGTTCCAAACAACCCATCTGCCCAGGAATCTGCCAGCCCGTCTGTCTGTCTGTCTAGCTGGCTGGCTCTCCACAGGTATGTCTGTCTGTCCCTGTGTGATCCATGTTTCTTTTAGCCGTAGAGGAGGAGGGCAGGAGCTGGCTGCAGCGTGAAGGTTGAAGCTATAGACAGAGAGAGACACCGCTCAGTGTTTAATGACCCACTATAACTATACCTATTCATCTCCCCCGGCAGAGCTGTGAAATGCCACGGAAATGGTCCTCTGCTGAAGATATTGCATCATGCTAAATCACAACCCCTCAGCCGGCACTAGTATGATTACACCAAACATGTTTCAACTGCTGCTTTTCATGTATAAAAATCGTCCTTTGTCACAAAACGTCTTGAGGAATGCTGCAATATGAACAGACCTGGGAGCAGCTGAACATGCTGACGTCAGACAGCGCTAAAACAAAAAAGCGGCAGCCGCTGCAGCGCTTCCACGTAAACTAATCAAGCAGAAACTTCAAGCTCACATACATCCCCCAATCGATAAACATCTATATGGCTTTCCTTTGCTTGTGAGGTGCTTTCTCTACCTGCTGTACCTATACAAACAAACACACGCGCACCAGCTCTTGTTGCAGAGAGGATTGGAGGCAAGTTTAGCTGAGCAACAGCGGAGTCAGAGCAGAGACACCCAGAGTTAATGAACCCTCACCAGTCAGCATGGCTGTCCATCTGCTTTCATAATCCCCATAAACAGCAGGCCACAGGCGCTGCCCAACCAGCTACACACACACAAACAGCATATCGTCATCCTAAATATCCTGTGTGAAGAATGAGGGCTGCACATGTGCATTATGTGTGTGTGTGCAGGATTGGGAGCTGCAGCGGGAGGAAGGTGGGGGGCTGATGTGTCCATTATAATGCCTCTGTGCCTTAGCTCGGCTCACCAGCTAATCTGAGCGGAGTGGCGGGAAGAGGTGAGCGTGAGGTCGACTGTTGAGCCCATCTGGTCAGCAGCAGGTAAGAGGCTTGAAACACACACCCGCTGACACACTTGATGCGTGTGTGAGCTCATACACTTAAATCTAACCTTAATTACATGCAGGTACATCTGCCACATTAGACCAGACCTCGACTTCACACATGGCGCTCATTTAAAACGATTCCTAACTCTTCAGCGGCCGACGCCTGGTGGCATTTTGTTGCATACTTCGCGTACACCTGGCTCAGTGAATGAACCAGGAGGATAAACCAGGTTTCCTCCTGCGCAATCAGAGCGCCTGCCAGAGCGAGAGAGATGGGTGTGTGTGTGCGCGAGCTGTGTGCTGATTGAGACTGCGAGTGTGACCCCATTGTGACCCATGCAGAAAAGGGAGTATTACCTAAGTAATACGGCTGGCTTCCCATCAGCGTGCGCTCACAGCACATACACACACACATACACACACAGCAAACACACAAACATGAGCCACGAGGAGCCTGTCAGCCCTTGATTAAGACCTGCATCCAAGGCGAGAAGAGAATCTTTACTGTGTGTTTGGAGGCTCCCAGTCAAATCCTCTGGAGGAGAAGTAAGAATTAAGTCCTGGAGTTGAAGACGGGTGGAGGAATTAAAGAGTGGATGAGGGCAGATCTCATTCTTTCACTCCTCTCTTTGCTATGGTTGAGATCCAAGTGTGTCTGAGCAGAAGCAGGGATTATTGCCCCTACTGTGCGTGTCTGTATGTGTCTGCATATGTTCTGGGGATGAAGCTAGATGCTGCACAGCAGACCTTTTCCTTTCGCACGATCTTTAAAGCTCAAAATTAAGAGTGGAGGGGAAAAGAGAGGAAAGGAAAGGTCTGGCTGTGCCCTTGTTGACCTCTGATTAAGTGGACAATCACCGCTCCATTACTGACGAGGGCACCAAGCTTGAGAGACAAAACATGGTGCTTTAACTCCACGACAGCCTCTAAATTAAATAACACAGCAGCACACTGCTGACGCGCAGCCAATCACACAACCCCACCCACCACCCTACACACACTCACAAATAACAAATACACTCATTAAGCATCATTCGCCTTGATTTAAAACCCGAGGGAGGAAAAAAAAAAAAAGTTGTTTGAAAGTCCTGCTGTTGCCTAGCTGCCTGCCATGCAGACAGAAGGAGGCAGGATCATTTCCGTTCCCTCTCGCAGCCGGAGATATGCGCACGTACGCTCAATACGCCGTCTCTCCCGGGAGGTCTGTGTGTCATTCCCCTACTTTAGACACACCAGCTGCTCGGTGTGTGCTCTGCAGTGTTAAGAGCCCCTTCCCACCTCACACAAGCCCCCAGTGGCACCCACATCCACTTACACACAGGCATGACAAAGCTCCCCCTCGCTCCCCTCCTTTACCTACCCACGACAACCCAAACACCCCCCACATTCATAAGTACCCTGAGGGCAGATGGGACCCTAATAAGCGTTACACTCAGAGAAATGGGATTCTTCACACTGCCTTCTAAAGAGCAATTCCCAAACTCCGCCAGAGAGCTGGCTGGGAAAAAAAATGATGGAGTGAGAGAGATATGGATGACAGAGGTTGGTATATGCGAGACTATAAAGCTATAAATACACCTGATGAGACTATCAAGAGATTGAAGGAAGGGGAAGGGGAAATGGGGACAAGTGAAGGCAATTTATTAATGTGGATATGGGGGAATGTAGCTTTTTATGCCACATTTATAAAAAGGAAGTCAGAATAACACTAACTGCCACTGCCTTCCCTAATGCAGCTCATTTTAACACACGTTCAGATGAATTTTCCTCCAGTTAGCCGAGCCCACATGACAGTCGGATACAAACAGACACAAACACAAGCATTAACAGATTGGCTGTGGTCTAAGCTCTGAGTGGACTTGGCTCAACTGCCTTTTGAAGACAAAAAAGCCTCTGCTAAGAAGATGAGGGAGAATCTACATGGTCTGAAAAACCTCCCTTTTTTAGACGAGGACACACGCAGAGTGCTGGACCACAGCACAGCCAATCAAGTGCTGACACTGCCTCTGATCTATGGACCTCAGCGCAACCACTTTTACCAAGTGTGTGTGTGTGCGTGCGTGTGTTTATGTGTGTGTATATGTGTCTATCTTAGGGTAAGGGGGTTGTTCAGGATCTGGCGAGACCCCCTGTTGTGAATCCTGATCCTATTGGTCACGATGCCCAGAGTGCTGCTGAGATCTTAAATGAAAATTCCTGCACTCACTCTCTCACTCCTCCCAAGTGACCCAGCAGGTCTTCCACCATTATACATATAAATGCTACCTCTTAATCAGAGGATGTGGCTCCGCTTTGCATATGTGGGTGTGTGTGTGTGTGTGTGGGTGCGTGTGGGTGGGTGCTGCACTTTTGATGTCAGATGTCACTGAGCACATCTTAGCACATCAATCATAATGAGAATGAAGACATTTCTAAGCTGAAACAAGCAGGTGTGATCTTAACCCGTGCGTGCGTGGTTATGCAACAGTAACACACACATCTAAAGGAGCATGAACACACACTTGTGCGAGTGTAGCTCCTGTTGAAGTTGTGAATAAGTGTGTGTGTGTGTTCTGTTGCTGCCCCCCCTTTACCCCACACAAAGGGGCAGAAAAAGCTCTGTGGAGTCTCCTATTCATCTAAAGCACAATGGAACCCCACAGAGGTTTTCTTCATGTTTCCCTGTCTGCCCCACCCATCTCCCCCCACAGGGCAGGATGGAGGGGCAGGGGGTACCCTGTTCTGCCGGCCCGGCAGCAACTCAGCTCCCATCTGCTACCAAAACTCCCTCCACCCCCGGCCCATCCATCTATCCATCCATCCATCCCCCTCTCACCCCAGCCTCAACTTTTTTTTTACTACACTTGCTTACTATCTGAAGGCCTGTGCCAAAATCTTTGTGTTTTATGTAGAAAATATCACCTTCCAAAGTCACTGACAAAATAAAATACATTTTGTAATTACTATTAAAATAAGCAAGTTCGACCTTGGGATAAACAGCTCGGTCAAAAGCTGTTTTAAATTTCAAACATCAATGGCTTTAAATGTTTGGATTAAATTGAAACATTCCTGCATTTTATGACTGTTTTATATGAAGGCGCACAGGTAGGAGACACCATCTGGTGTGAGATAAACAAGACATTTTTAACCAGAATCCAAGGAGGCATTACATGAAATATTTAAACCGCTTCACTTGATGATAATTTTGTACACTTTTTAAATAACACACAGGTTGAATTAGTTGGCAGCCTCAGCTGTATTGATTAAATCATTATTACCCCGGATTCTAAATACGTCGCAAAGATATTGTCTTTGCAGAAGAAAAAATAATGGCCTGTGCTTAGAACCATATTTATCTCAAGTCTGCCAATCTCTGCTCGAAACTTTCCTCTGCTGCTCGTTCCTCTTTCCATTCTTTATAGTCAGCTCCTTCTTCCATTTACCTCGCTATTTTGCCTCCTACAGAGCCCTTGCTGTTTGCTGCAGATTTATGGTCCGGTCTAACATGCACAGTATTGGCAAAGCATTAAACATGTCTACTCTTAATACTGTGAGCTCTCTCCATCGATAAGAGCCTTAATAAAAACATCCCCAAAGTGGATTTGTGTGTCTCTTTTTCACTTTCCACCCTCCGCCTCCCTCCTTGACAATCTCCTTCTCTCTTAACCACTGTTTCTTCTGCTGCTTTGCTAGCTTTAACCTGGTCCTACTGCACATCACTTGCCTTCCTCTCATTCTTTTCCACCTATTTCTCCCCACACACACGCCGCCTCATTCTCTGGCCTGTGCCAGAGGTTTAATGACGCTTGAATGCCACTGCTATGGAGTTTTCTTCTTCGCTCTTTTCTCATAAAGGATATTTAAAAGCCATGCCCTGAGATCAATCTATCTCAATGTGTCTCTCACAGATTCATTTCTCTTCCATCTCCTCTTTCTGTTTTTTCCTCTTCACTTTCAGATGGATAGCATTACCCTGCGTAACCCCTCTCCTTGTTTGGTTCATACACATCCTCTGCAACAGCTCCTGGCTGCAATTGGCACGCTTGCTCGAACTGCCACTCTTTTATCTAGTCTATAAATGCCTATTGGTACCCTAAAATCCTTCACTACCCCCTGCAGCCATCCGGGTCAGTTATGCCGAAGAGAGCAGAGCAGCTGTTCCCCTCCCACTTATTTCTCCTTTGCTGTCTCTGATGTCAAGAATTTGAGCATCATAAGCACATTTTAAATATTAACAAAGACCACTTTGCACGTATGAATAATACAGCAGAGAGGGCAGTGGCTGGCCAGCGATCCCATCCCCTGCCGCCTGACGGCCATAAAACTAATGCACTGCTCCGGGACAGAATGTGGCCCGGTCTGGTCTGCCAGCAGGACTTGCCTGAGGAACAAGTCTGGCCCGTGGCCTGGCCCAAAGAGAGCTGTCGGTCTGTTTATTTATCACGGAGCCCAACCACCTGTCCAAATCTCTGCAGATGCAACAGCCTGGCAGCACTTTTGTTATGACTACATGTTTCAGAGACACTTTAATCTAATCTGACATCTCAATCTGTTGAGCGTCTTTGAAGCCAAATCTACTTTGGTGTTTGTCTGAGGTTAGCTTTGTTGTCACATTCCTTTCTTTTCATGCATCTAAAATCTCGTACTTCAGCTGTCAGAAAATTACAGAATTCTCCCAACCAAACTGCAGAGCAGGGCAACAAATATTCCAGCAGCCTTGTTATTAGCTCACATGTAATATTAAAGAGTCTTCTTGCTGCCGATGCACTGTTATTCAGGAGCAAGAGGATTCCCACACTTAACACAAATGAGACAGCACATCCTAGAGGAGTGTCACTATTCATCCAACCTCTATGGGAGTGTCTGACATGCTACGCTGCCTAACTCTGAACACTCGACCGCCTCTTCGCTACCCTCGCTCTCCTTCTGTCTTGACCTCCCAGTCTGGACACTGGTCTTCTGCCCCTTCACCTCCTCAGGGCTCACTGGAACCTGGTCATCTTCATTTAGTCCTGATCTGTCACAACACCCTTCCCGTATGCTGGTTTTCTAATTCTGATGAAGTCATTAATAATGACAGACACAGAGAGAGAGAGGCAGCGGACAGCAGGGTAGTTACTCCAGACAAGTGTTCCTGGCAGTCTGGGTAATTAATGTGTATGTCAACACAGAAAGAGGAGCACCATAGCAGAAATGTGAGCTCAGCACATCCACAATGCAGGCAGAGACCGAGACAGGAGGGATCTGAGGGGAGGCGGCAGAGGAAAGGTATACACACAATGGGAGAGAAGATAAATGCAATCTGTCTGTCCCATCATGCATTCCCTAAATATATCTCTGCTGTCCTTTCTCCCAGACAGAAACTTTACTGGGGCACACTGAGCCATTGTCCCCTGTTGTCCCCCTCCTCCCAGGCTCTGCCCCCCTAACAGGACCTCACCGCAATCCTCAACTGTTTATATCAACGTTTCTCATTTCTCATGCAAGGATTTCAGAATGGTCCACAATTTTAATAAACGTAAGCTGCTTTTCTGCTCCGCCTGTTCAGGGAATAATACACACACGAGGACCTTGGGAGGTACAGCGGCGCGGGGGGGGGGGGTTCTTATTGGCATTCAAAGAAATGGCCACAGACCTGGACAGACAGTCAGTGTGTCCTCCCAAAAGATTACTGCTGCCATTAGGTAAAAAATGGACTTCCTCACCAGAGAGCCAGGTTTATTTCTTGGAGTGGTCTTTTAGCAAAGCTTGTGTTGATTCTGCACTCATTGTTGTCCGCATTGTTCTTTTTTTTTTTCCTACTGTAAACCGAGCTTAATCCACAATCCACTAAACCCCTCAGATTTCTGCCTTGTATTTCAATCTTATCTGGCAGAGGGAGGGGAGGAAAAGTCTAGGTTCGCCTACCACTAGGCCACACTGGGTTAAACCATTCACATAACACTGGAGATGGGCAGTGTCACCTTGGTGCCCAGGTCCTGTCCCACCAGCTCACCAACAGTGGCCTGCCCCATGTGTACCAAGTGATTTCATCTCCTTAAGAGCTGCTGCAGTCTTTTAACTCTGAGCAGTCTGGTGATTGAAGCCTGCTCTCCCCTGATCAAAGACTGCTCAGTTCAGACTGAAATACCACGTCTAATAAAAAAATGATTGAAAAGGTATCAATGGTTTATGAACAACTGGGTGTACTGAGCATTTCAGACACAGCTTAAGCTTAAACAAGTGTCACTAAATTTAGATCTGGCAATGAAGAAATAAATAAATAAAAGCATCTCTTCTCCTGAAGCACTTCAAGTGCGACGTCTTACTTTTCACAAGGCTTTTCTTTTTCTTTTTGGAGAGGCCAAGAAGGCATGGAGCAAAACCTTAATTACTCCCTGCGCACCGGGGGAGTTTGATTTTTCCGCTCCAAGTAGAAAAGAGAGCTCTGAGCTCGGGTCTGCTGTAAAGCTGAAGACTTGGCTGTGGGTAAAAGAAAAAGTGCTTGTCAGCAGGCGACCCCAGACCCCTGCACTGTGATGGGTGTACTCCAGACTCCAAAGCATATACTTTAAATTCCCATGGCGCAAAAGTAAGGGCGTGAATGTAACTTTGAGACAGCAAAAAGTAGAAATACAATCTCGTTGTTTGACTTGAGGTGCTCAAAATATATAAAACAAGCTCTCAGTGTGCGTCTTTGCGCACGTGTGTTTGTCAATTTTGCGCCGTGTCACATGCGCACAGTATTGCATAATTATTACAAATTAATTTCCAAACTTACCAGTGCCAGACACGACATATCCCCCGACTAGGAGAAGAAGAACCAGAGGACCGAGACCTTGGCCACGCTGCATCCGAGCAGAGAGCATCTTTTCCGGCTACGCCGTTGCGAAACGTCCCGTGTTTTCCCCCACACAGCGTAACCTGCGGAGCTTCTGACACACCAAAGTGGCTCTCGTCCAACAAAGTCTTTCCCGCTGACGGATTTTTCAGGACTGAGTGAAATACCAACGAGTCCAGTAATTGATGTTGGCTGCCGTTGTTTTGGTAAATAGTTCACTCTCGACTGTTGACGCAAACAGACTGCAACGCTCAAAACACATCCATCACCCAGCAGCTTGGAAATGTCTGAGAGAGATTGAAAGGGTGTAATTTCCGCCCGTAATCAAAGTTTGAAGAGGTCCGTGGATATCACACCCTGTGTATATAGGGAAACAATCTGCCGCTGCTACTCCTGGTGGATATCATTTCCAGCTGCACTTGTACCCTGCTTGACTGGGAGCCATCAGCGCAGAGGTGCCACAAAAGTCACCAAAAAGTTTGACGCATTGCTGCTCTGAACGGACGGATGAAATGAGACGCGAGAGACAGTCCGATTCCCGGCAAAGGAGAAACTTGCCCCCATACAAAAAAGAAGTACCACGGGGAAGATGCTGCCGGATAGCCGCGTTCACTGCAGACCGGACGAGACCCGAGTCTGTTCTGGTCTGTGGGGGCCCCTGGGTGTCTCGTCTCGTCCCCGGCCGCAAGGTGTAAACAAGAACACGGGGGATCAACGCGGAGCACAATGCCAGCCTCCGGACTACCAGTCCCCGCCTGGCCAATCATATACCATCCTCCTCCTCCTCTCAGAGTGAAGGCTGAACAAGTGAAGGTAAACTAGTGGCAAGCGAGGAGGAAATAGATGGGAGGGGAGAAAAAGAAAACCCGGACCCTAGAGCGCACAGCACCGCTCCGGATTCAGCACAAAGGTCTCTCTGCAGATTAATGAAGCTGTGACTCACTTTTATTACTATCTATCTATCTATCTATCTATCTATCTATCTATCTATCTATCTATTTATCTATCTATCTATCTCCTGCTTATTTCCATGTCTAGTAACTTTAAATTCAATAACATGGACAATCCCCTCGCTGCCTCCGCCTAATATGAATAGTCTGTGAGCAGCTATCTTGAGTCTATAAAAGAAGTCCAGCAGCACTAGTCTTGCTTTTATGAGAGCATATTACTTCCTGTCAATCCATCCCTCCCGCATCCCTGGGTCATACTTTTCTCCCGGTGGCCACAAGAGAGCACCCTTTCATAAATGAGCCTATCTCCAATGAGGGCGACACCTGACTGGATCCACAGCAGCACTCTTCATTATAAAAGTCGTTTATTCCCCCTGTATGACTGGATGGTGCTGATAATGGGGTCTGATTGGTGAGTGGACACCACAGGGGGGCCTGACGGAGAGGTGAGCAATTGATTTGGCATAGCTTTAATGTTTAATGTTTAAAAGCAGTGGTTGGTGATTAAATTCAGCTTCCCATCGTCATTTACAAAGGTGGTGTTTTATTTTTAATATTGGCAAAGTCTTTTTGGTTGTGTTTTTTTCTGAGATCACCTGCCATTTGTAAAGGTGCCATCCTGTCTGAGTTGTTGAAGTTTTCTTTCTATTTTTTATCCCCGTTGAGCCGCAGCTACTTTCACCACTCATGCTAACTGCTAATTTCCTCTTCAATTTATTCCATCAAATCACTGTTATTGATGCTGCTGGAAGCTGTAAACATATCCCTTCCCTTCCTGTGTGGTGGAGATACCTTAACAACACTGAATTTTGGAACAGCAAGTTGCTTTCATTTATTCGACACATGATGTGAAAATGAAAGACCTGAATAAATAAAAAGGGGACATAACAAGTACAAATGCAGTCATACATTGTTTGACGGGGATGGAAATGATTTGGAACACAGGTTTTAGAATTTTGAGCATTAAAACACTGCGTTTCTTGCTTTGTGTTGAATTTTTATACACCAGTGTCTGCAGTTTCTGCATCAATGTTTGGTGTAAATGTCTGACTCTCGTGTTTTTTTATTGGGGTAAGGGACAAACGCTCATGCTCTAAATTTTTAGGGTGACCTGACCCCATGTCCTTCCTGAAATGTACTCCTACAGTCGCACCAAATGAGGAATATCTTTTGAAATAATGTTTTCTTCCCTTCAGTAGAGATCCAGACACTTCGAAAATCGATGCCAAGGAGCATTAAAGCTGCTCTGAAAACTTAATGTTGGTTTTTCCTTAAATATGTCACCCATCTGCTATATGATGAAGTGACTGAGAGTACAAAAACAGTCATTTATTTCTATGGAAATGTCACAGATTATTACTTCCAACATTACTCTATGGGTAGTATCACTGTGTGGCTCATAATGTGTCTAAAAGCATTTATTCCTTCTGTTGCTGAGTCACATTGATGGTCAGTATATCCTTGCATGATTGGATTAACACTTTAATGTAAAATGCTTAAGATTAAAGAAGATACTTGAGAGTAAAACAGAGCAAAGCCCAGGGTTTTAGGCATGGAGTGAGGCAGACAGAGAGCCGGTATGTATGCACGCATGCTGCTGAGCCTTAAGTGAGGCCCTTCTCTAAGATGTGACAGTATCTGGCAACAGAACAGCATTGCTGTACTTTGCTCAAATCCAACTTCAAAGGTTATAATTCGTCCGGACAAGTGATGACTCCCAGTGCCTCTCTCCCCCCGACGACAATTATGCTGTTTCCTGGAGCACAGAATACACTCTGGATTATTTATTTATTCTCTAAGTCTTTATTGTGACTGGTGAGAGAGGGAGTGCGAGAGAGGTAGGGGGAGAGTGACGGAGACGGGGACGGGGATGGAGAGAGAGACACTGACAGGACAGTGAGAGCGAGAGAGGTTATGCGTGAAATGGAGTTCGCAGGTTGTGTTTGAGACAGATTTGCCTCGTGGAGCTGCAAATGCATTTTCTGTTTACATGTCTGTGCATGCCGTAGTCTCTGATTGTGTTTCTGTGCCACTTTTACTGCTCTGTTCTTTCATATAATAGCCCTGTGCTCTGCATTATGAGTATATTGAGTGTATACTTATGAGACATTATCTACCATCTTTGTCAAATGGCCTCACTTAGCAGTGATTCTTATGGAGCACTTTGGGGTGAAGAGCTCGTTCAACAGTTTTTTATGTGACTGACTCTGGTGACACATCTCCTA
>NC_065524.1:16444488-16450495 GCF_006386435.1 Epinephelus moara
GTTTTTTTGTGACCCATCCACCACGCCAACCTGCCTCCTTACAAGTGCTCAGGACGGCATCCTTGTCAAAATACGTGGGATTTGTACGAATTTGAGTGCATTACTTTTGTAGGAAAACATACGAAAATTTTGTGAGAACAGCCTGCACATCTCCACTTCTTCCCACTGTACGAGAATGAAGCCAAAATATCCTGGATATGGCTGCTGCCATCTTCGTAATTTGGAGCCAGAGTCTGCACAGAAGCTATCAGGAAGTGGAACTGGGGTATCGAGTTCCTGCTTATACACTCATTCAATCTAGTCATGAGCACTGCTGTTGATGGTGATGGTGAGCCAAGAGACACGTACAGCTGTCAATTATAGCGTCAGATACATAATTAAAACCCAACCTATTAAGAAAACTATCACTTGACCAAACATTAGTGTGACAAATACAGCCTCAAATGATGGAAGTCATCTTTGGGGAAAGTTTATTTATCATGTACTTTGATGTTTTAGTTTGACTCATGCCCCAATCACCAACACAGAGGGGGCAGGGTTTAGCGCTGTACTGCAGCCAGCCACCAGGGGGCGATGGCTTCACTTTTAGGGGGCTCCCATGCTGTCCATCTTTGTTATACAGTCTTTGGTGTGAACAAGTAATCCGTAACTTTTCCAGTTACCTTGCCATAGCTGAGAACGACACCTGTGACCATGGTTACTCTACACAATAAAGTTGCCGACAGCTGTAGCCTCGACGTAAACATCTGAAAAGGCTAAAACACACTGTATGCTACTTGCCCAGAACCAAACTGCAGACAGACACAGATAGCTGCTAGCTGGTGAAAATATTGGAGCATTTAGCAGCTAAAGAGCCAAATATTACCATTAAGGGGGTGGTGACCAAAGTAGAGTTTAAAGGTGAGTGAGTTGTGGACTTGCACTCATCAGGTTGCCAGATGCGACTTCAGTCGATGTTTATGTCGCTCCATATACATTAAATGTGTAAATAAGCATCTGTTGCAAACAATGTTGACATATCATCAAAGTGATATTGTATCAGTGTTGTGTTTACAGCTTTCCACTGCCCCAGATGACTAAACAAAATCAAACAATGCATGTTTAATGAGAGTGTCTATTTATGTACTGTTCAAGAAACATACAGGAATTGGTGAGCGCCATAATGTTGATTTTTCTGACTACTTGCATTAGGTATTCTGTCCTTAAATGTTTTCCCAAAGATGTGATTTTGAAATGGATAGAAGCATAAGCGCCAGTACTGTAAGACTCTGGATAAAAGTGTCCACCTCGCATCATAAATAACACATGAGTGCTTATGTATGTGGAGCGCGTACAGTTGGCAGGAGTCTATGCACTACCTGTGTTTCATTTTATTGTACTATGAGTCTTTGATGGCACATCTTTGGGCGGCGTCAGTGCTTTAAGCTCAGAATTCTCCAAGCGATTATACAAAGTTAATCTACGTGAAGCAGAATAATCCAGACCGCCAATGGGGAGATGGGCCTCTGTGTTGTCTGT
Source organism: Epinephelus moara (assembly GCF_006386435.1). NCBI lineage: Eukaryota > Metazoa > Chordata > Actinopteri > Perciformes > Serranidae > Epinephelus > Epinephelus moara. Next base: position 16,446,007 of record NC_065524.1, read on the forward strand.
ATGCATGTGAGTGTGGTTTCAAACCCGAATACGTCATCTGTACACATTCCATAGATTGCCCCATAAATCCAACACAGAATAAAATCTAATCAGATTATGTAGTGTCCCATATGTTGCATATGTGCTCTCGTTAAGGATGTTTGGGTGTGGATCCAGCCTACACACAAACAGTTCCTTCCTGTCATACCTTTTTGTCTGTCAGCCTGTATTAGCTAGCGTCGCAGTGGATTAAGCGGCTGACTTGCTTCCACCTTGTCAGATTTAAGGCAAAGTAGCTACAGTAGTCAGATTCGGGGTTGTGTGTATTTTGTTGATTACTTCCACCCAGTTCTGTCTTTCCAGGTCTTTGCATGTGAGTTCATTTATCTAGTCTCTGAGAAGAGCTCTTTCTTTGGCTTTTCATCCTCAATAATCAATACTGGTCCTATGAATCCAGGTCATCTTGGCTCCTGTGGCTTCTCTGTCTCCCGTTCTCCCTCCCGCTCCATCTTTATCAATCTCTGTCTCTCTCACTCCCACTCTTCCTCTCTCGCTTATACTCTCTCTCCATCTCTGTCTTCTTCCTCTCTATTCCTGTCTCTTTTTTCCTCTTCTGTCCTCACGTTCTGTCTTCTTCCTCCCGCTCTCCTCCTCCTGAAAAATTACTGTGCCCATCTGGACAGAGCCCTGCACGGCCGTTACACTATTAGTCCTCATGTGGCAATGATTAAAAATAGATCAGAGTACCGAGTCAGAATTAGTCAAGACCTTTCTTCCTCTCCAGCCTCCTCTTGTCTCCCCTCCTCGTACACTGAAGTCTATTGCTAATGTTAGAAGTGGATTAAAGATTGAAAGTGAAAAGTTCGCAACAAAAAGGCCCAGTCTTCCCTTTTTGTCTCTGCTCAGATTGTGTGTGTGTGTGTGTGTGTGTGTGTGTGTGTGTGTGTGTGTGTGTGTGTGTATTTGTGTGTGTGTGTGTGTGTNAGCGGTGTGTTTGAGAGGCTTGTCGAGGTAAAGCTCCTGTCAGCGCCTGGCCGGAGGGAGTGTACTGATGAAAGGCCTCTTCATCATCCTAATGGGATACACAAACCTCTTAACCAGCACTGCTGCCATGGCTTCAGCTGGGTGAAGCCGAAGAGAGAGACAGAGGGAGAAAGAAGGGGAAGAGAGAGCACTGAGTGACTAGCCGGGCCACACACACCAAGGACCACACTGAAAACATACACAAGAGCACAGGTCAGAGAAAAATGTATAGTGTAAACAAACCAATGCTGTTGGGAGAGGAGGAGTCGTGACTCCAGGCTGGCTTTGGTTTGTGAGAGGTTCAGTGGGCCAGAGCAATCAGGATCTGGGACAGAGAGTTAATGCCCTGCTGTCCACTGGAGCCACAGCCATGTGCCCCCTCTCTCCACTGGCATGGATCCAGAGTGAGGACCAGAAATATGACAAATTATACTTTTGATCATTTTTACCAACTGATTTCTAGGCTCATTTGAATTTAACATGAAAGGAAAAACAAATCAGGAACACAAGTAACAGAAAGGCATCACAAAAAGTGTCCTACATTTTTCAGGTTAGTTCAGTTTGTAAAAGCAACTCTTTCCAGGAAGAACCTCTTCTCATCTACAAACATTCACACCCTGTCAGTATAAATTGTAATAACTTAAATTGTCCCCTGACTTTTCATTTAGTGTCATCATTAGGTTACATGACATTCCCCTTCACTTGTCCTCTGTTTCTGGTGCTTTTTAGCAAATGCTTAAACATGTGTTTGCTAAACTAATGATGGAGAACATGGTAAACATTACAGTATGTTAGCACTGTCATTGTGAGCATGTTTGCATGCTGATGTTAGAATTTATAACTCAAAGCACTGCTATACCTAATTAAGGCTTCATAGAGTCACTAGTGTGGGACCCACTTAAATGATCTATAGCGCATGGTCTAAAGTGCATTCAGAGCATGTCACGCTCCATTTTGGCAGTTAAATGACATGATGTGGGTGCCAAGAAAGGTGCAAGGGGCAAAGGGGTTGCATGTAGTCACTTGAGTAATCACAGGTGTGTTTTTTCAACCAGAGTGTCATCTCCCACTCCCTTTAAAAACCAGGTGCACCTAGGGCTGGGCAATGTATTGATATTATATTGATATATTTCCTTGATATTGTGACATGAGGCTGGATATTGTCTTAGAAGTTTGATATTGTAATATTGTAAGTGTTGTCGGCCTATCCCAGCTGACTTTGGGCGACAGGTGGGGTACACCCTGGACAGGTCACCAGACTATCACAGGGCTGACACATAGAGACAGACAACCATTCCCACTCACATTCACACCTACGGGCAATTTAGAGTCACTAATTAACCTGCATGTCTTTGGACTGTGGGAGGAAGCTGGAGTACCCACAGAAAACCCACGCTGACACAGGGAGAACATGCAAACTCCACACAGAAGGGCTCCCACACCCTGGGTTCGAATCACGAGCCCTCTTGCTGTGAGGCGACAATGCTAACTACTGATGCTAACTATTCATTAATGATGTAATATACCACCCGCATCCCATCCGCATGTCCCTGTTTGTATAACAGGAACAGAATGTATGCGCGTCATGATCCTGCCTACATAGGCGCATCTAACAATCGGAATAATGAACCCTTTAAATAGTAGTAAACTGCTGCGTGATTCCAACGTTTTTTTTTTTTTTAGTCAATGGCACAGCTGCTTTTTGCTGCCTCCAAAAAGCAATCCCTCACACCTCATTTTAAGACCTACACACTCATGGGCGCACAGATAGGTGCAAGTGCATTTTCTGCTGACACAATATGGGCAGTGGCCAAGAAAATGACAACTGCGTCGGTCAGAAACTAGCAATGACAGTTGTGCTGTGCTGTGTGTCACTTTGCACTGAGTTTAAGATGGCACTTTAGTCTTGTTAAATAATTAATAATGTGCTGAAACCTGCTTCTGTTTCTGGCCATCTACAAACAACATGGATGTATCTTGGTTATTTTATCTCCGCTACACCACATGCCCAAAAGGCTTCCCCCCCAAATGTCTTCATTTTTTAAAATAACAGTTCTTAATAAAAACTTACAATATCTCACATTTTCTTTTGCTGACCTTTTAAATATTTTGGCACAAAGGATTGGAAAACTTTTTGGAGTTTTTCCTGATGTCTGAAAAGTTCCACATGAGTGGGGTTTGAAGAATAACAAGAGTTTGCTAGCCGATGCAGTTTGACCCAGGCCAGAGGAGGACACACAGTCCGGGTGTGGATCAAAGCACCAGCCCGCTGCAGGGGGTGACAGAAGGAGGAGAGTGGGAGAGGAGGAGAAGAAGCCAGAGAGAGATCGGGAAAGAGTCTCTCATCATTATTGTCACAGTGTCACACACTCTGGCCACTCAGTGTCACCATCAGTCTGTGTTGGCCCTGGGCGTCTGGCGGGTGACACTCTGACTCTCCTTCCATCCATCCATCCATCTCTCCCTGGTTCAGCTTATACACACATACACAAGCACATTTTCTCTCTCATTCGCAGCCGCCTATTTTATTTGTCTGTGCCAGGGGGATTTTCGTCATGCTCTCTTCATCACTGCTCTCCATCACCGCCATTCCTGCCAGTCCAGTCATACTGGTTCCAGCCCGAGGCTCAGGGCTGTCCTCTTTTCTGTTCCAGCCTAGTCCCCATCCTGTCCCCGGGTCAAGGACACATTCCCGAAGCTACGGTGAAGAGCAGAGAAAAAAACTTTGACATCAGGCAGGAACCAAAGCCTCATGAATGATTGATGCGCAAGTGCTGACTCATCACACAGGAGAAATAAACCAACGTTTTGACCTAAAACGTAACAAGATTTACATCCGTGGAGTAGAGCAGAGATGCAGACAGCCTGTCCAGGTTGCCGATAACTTTGCAGTGATGCTACTGCTCCCTTTGTGCAATGCAGAGTTATCTGTTCTCACGGTTGCACAATCTGTTAGCAGCTGAGATTGCCAGATATGGAAAAGTTGGCCTGGCCTAAAGTGATAGCCTGTGAGATGCTTGTGCTTTAGTTATTACTTTTATGTTTTGGTGCTGCACTGCGCTGAGATTACCTGGCAGTCAAACACTGTGGTGTGTTTTCCCCTTCCTATCTTGAAATGCACATTTTGTTCAGAGGTTTTACTTCCTCTGGGTTCAGATTTTTTCTCTTACTTGTTGTTGGATTGAAAAAGACAGACGCAAAAGTACCACAATAACTATTAGAAAGTTGCAAAATAAACCCCTGTTTTTGAAAATGTAGGGAGTAGAGACCCAAAATAAAAATAAGATAACAAACATGAAGGGCTCTAGTTTGCCGGTGCAGCGCAGGGTGGCGAACCCCGCGCAGAGCTAGTTTCAAGCAGCGCAACCCGAGGCGCGCTCAGTTTGGTAGTTTGGCAGACCGAGGTGCGCTGAGATGGGTGTGGCAGCGCAGCAGGGGGAGGTGTCGACAGATCCAGCTTGGCGCAGTGACAGTTTCGTGCCAAAAG
>NC_065524.1:16450803-16494890 GCF_006386435.1 Epinephelus moara
AGCTTGGACCTCCGGGACCAAAACATCAGTTTCCTCCTGGGAGAAGTTTGGCCGTCTGACGCTGCTGCTCTCTTCTGCCATGGCGAATTGAGTAAACTCTCATTACGCCTTCGTGCGGCGCATTTAAGGGCGAGGGGAGGGGCTCATTTGATTGGTGTGATGTGTGTAAAACCCAGGTAGGAGGGATGGAGGTGGGAAAAGAGGAGTAGCTGCACCAGGCGCACGGTGTGCCAAAAAAAAATCCGCCTGGCCACACCCAGTTGGTGAAGCGCAGGTGCGCTGTGCCCCCGCCTCGCCCGGTCTGTGAAACTAGAGCCCGAAGAGTGGAACCAGATCTTTTTTCGTTCGCTTAAACAAGAGGTTAGGATGGAAATCTCTTTATTCTCCTTTCCTCCTCTGGCCTGATTTGAGCAAGTGTGTCCGAGTTGAGGCAGAGAGGGAAATTTATTTTGAGAGAATGATGAAGCGAGGTATAAAGGGAGTGAAAGGAAAAAGATCAAAAGGATAAAACAACCATTAGCTTCTGCACACGACTACTTTTGCTTACAAGACCCCGACATTCTGCGGGGCGAGGAGATTGAATCTCACCTCTATCTGCTGCCTCTCCATTTGTCCTCCTCTGCTATCGCCACATCACCTCTCGTCATCTATCTCCTCCAACATGGATTTTCTGCCTATTAGTGTCCTAATCTTTTCTGTTCCTCGTCTACCTCTCTGTCTCTCCTCGCTATCTGTCTTTTTCTATCTCCATCTTTCTCGTTTTTATTTAATAATATCTCGTTAAATTCATCCTTTTAAAGGGTCCCTGTTAACAATCTTATCCAAACCCTGTTTATTCATTTACTAACAATTTGATACAACGTCAATATTTAATATTTGCCTCTCCTCGTGTGAGTTTTGCAAATGTTTTTGCTCGTAGCCTGTTTTTGGAATAGCAGTGAGCTTGCATCATTTCAAACGTACGCTGAACGGTACATTTCGCAATTTTATTTGCCAAATTTATAAAGCTCACAAGCCTTCTCTCTCTCTCTCTGTCTCTCTTACACACATACACACACTGAGACACACACAGAGGCTAGCCTACAGCATGTTGCTTGTTGTGTACTGCATATCTAGGGATTTCTCTGATGCAAGGGGACGCAATGAAGGAACAGAGTGACGCCAACCCCTGCTGTGTTTGTGTGGGGTGTGATCATGCGTCGGTGCATGCACATGTGTTGGGTATCTCACTCTGTTTGTCCGTGTGTTGTCACCTCTGTCACACTGACTTGGGAGCTAGTTATTTGCGAGTGTGCATCGGTGTGTCATGTGCTGTAACGAATAGATGACAGCGAGGTCTGCCTGAATATACCATTCAACCCTCTTTTTCTGTGTGTTAGTCGCACAAGGAAGTCATGCGCGTGGCCCGTCGATCCGCTGTCAATCCGGCTCATCTCCTCATCTGTTCATTAGCATGACAGAGGAGCTCTCCTGCCAAAGCAGTTAGTCACAAGAATCAGCCCCTGTCACAACACATTACAGCAGCAGGCATCTCTAATAGCACTGGCAGTCGTGGCAACCATAGCCAATGCCCACACTACGCACACACACACTCACTCACACTCTCGCACCAATCAAGAGTTGCACTTGATCTGCACCCAGGGAGTGTTTCTGTGTCTCTCTCCATCTCTTTCTCCCTTGCTCCTTCCATCCACACATCCTTCCTCCTTCCCTCCTTCCTATCTAGCATGGCTACCCACTTAAAGCAAAACTTGCAGCCTTGTCATTAATCCCCCCCCCGCCTCCCTCCATCATCACCTTACATTAGCTAAGTTACCTGTACTTACACCTCCATCTCTCCCATTTCCTCACCCGCTTTCTCCCAGACTAGCTCTATTTCTGTCTCCCTTCCTCCCGCTCTCTGTCTTCATAATGCTCGAACAGGTCAAGACTTTTTATTTTTAATCAATCCATCTTCTCCCTTCCCCCGCATGTGATGTTTTTGTTCTCTCTCTCCTGCTCTTTAAACCCCGCCCTCCTAACACTCTTCTTTCTCTTCATTATCACCTGCTCAGGGTGTCTAATGTGATTTGTACAGGAAGTTTGATCCGGCCGTCTTCCTGTCATCTGGGAGCCGAGTTGTCATATCAAATAATAAAACACACATATGTCATGACGCCATTTGCCGACTCCTCTCACAGTCACAGTTCATGCCTCTTGACTTAACATATTTTCACGTGACTGTTGCACAAGAAAGTATCTCTGACAAGAACTACATTTCTTTAAATGAAGGAGCGTCTTGAAATTCTGGCAGCTTTAACGGACAAACTGTGAATGAGTTCCACGATGAATATGTGCTTAAACACAAATGAATGGGTAGCAAGGACTCAGACCGTTGCTCAGTGCAACAATTGATGGTGTTTGGGTGAAGGACATGTAATTTGACTGTCTGTGTGTCTCCAGTCTTTACCGGAATCCCTGACTAGGGTGGACTTACTGGTTTTGTTGAGGTTTGTGTATGTGTGGGGTCATGTGCGCAACCCCACCCTTACTTCGTGTGTGTTTTTGTTTTGCAGACAAGAAATGGGGTGAGAGGGAGCAGGGATTTACCTGTAAAGCAGGAGCTGTCATGTCTTGTCTCAAGGAGTGGCCATCAGGAGCATTTGACATCAACCCCCTACCTAAACATATTTACACACAAACACAGAAATACGCCTGCAGTAGGGGTGACAGTATTCATCATGAACTTAACATTATGGCTTGTGATGTGAAGTAAACTCTATATCAGTCCCTTCAGGATCCAGGAAAATTGTGATGCATGTTATTTGTTTTTTATTTAACCATGCATATTTATCTCACCTTGATTTTTTCAGCATGTGCAATAAATCTGGATGTAACAGCCTCTGTCATGGTGATTTGTCTTATCTGTGGCTACGTGTTTTGGTCATTCTCTGAGTGTTTGTCAATCAGTTTACACCGCTTTCGTTCTGAACATCAGGGAATTGTCTTGCATGGTCTTTTAGCAGCAATTTTTGTTGATAAAGATGAGACAGCTGTGTTGCTCATGTCTGCATCTTCACAACCAGAACATAGGGAGTGAGTTTGGTGATGTGATGCAGGGGAGTGCTGTGATTAGTGACACTCACGGTAAACTACGATGTCTGGTCGAATTTGCAGAAAAGGCTCAGTAGTTGGACAAAATTGCAAGGTCGCGCAGAATTCACAGGGGTTGGTTAAATTTGTGTTAATGTTGTGACCGTGACATTGCAACGTCCTGGAGGGGCTGATATATGCAGAATCCTGTTTCCTCTTTTTAAGAAATTCAAAGAAAGGTTTCATAATACGTTTTAAAGTCTCTTAATGAGTGATCTTTAGGCAAAAATTAAGGCAGCATGCACTATGTGCATAATGCCACATCTGCTATTTGTCCTCTGAGCAGTTTCTCAGTGTGAGTCTGTGTGTGTGTATGTGAGCTGCAATCAGTTTGAGGAGCAACGAAAGAGGACAGAGGAGTGACCTGGTGAGGGGAAGGGGAGGTGGAGTGTTGCAGAAGTTGGGAGAGAGGTGGATCAGAGGACAGGGGGGGGGGGGGGGGTAGTGCTCGACTGTAGCCCCACCGAGGCAGAGTAGAGCCGATGTGAGTACAGTGGGATGGAGGGTGAGGAACGGGGGTGAGGATGGTGGGGGGGAAGTAGAGTGGGTAATTACAGGGGCCCAGAGAGGAGAGGCCTGTAATCAGCCTGCCCTCAGGAAGGAATGCAGCTCATCTTCTCATGTAATTACTGCCATTTAAACAGCCCCAGCTTCCAAACACTCATCCCACTGTACTGCTCACCTATTCACTATACATACGTGCTCGCTCACACACACACACACACACACAGTCACGGTGAGACAATCAGTGACAGAGAAGGACAGATTTTCAACAAGACTTCCAAATAGAGGAAGTGAGGTGGCAAAAGAAAGAGCGATGTAGAGACAGACTACAGACAATTTGTGCGTGTGTGTATCTGCAGTGTGTGTGCACTATAGTTAATGGCTGTGTAGACTACAGGCCTCTAGAGGAGTCGGCTCCATGTGAATACCCACCATGGCAACCAGCCACTCTGGGTAGACTTGCGCAACTCTCATCAAGCAGCTACACAGTGGTGGAGCAGACGAGCAGTGGCGCCTTGCGCTCAACACATACAGTTATGTCTGCGCACACACACACAGGGTCTCATTCTACCATATGAGTTTGACCTCCAAGTAATAGTTGTGACATTGGCCTGTAATTTCGAGAGGATAATAGGAAAACAACATTGTTTCACCCACTCTGTCTCCGCTCTCTCCCTGTCTCCTCACCCCTCTCTCTGTCCCCCTCTGATAGTGATTGATAGTGCCGCTTGTGTACGCCTGTGTTCCCATGCAGTAGGTGGTCGTCAGGGCACACACAAACAGCACAGGGCCACTTTTTGATGGGCTATGATTAATGAGCTCCGTGGGGGGTGGCGCCCCCTATCTGTGATAGAGCACACTTTCAGCCACAATGTAGTCGGCCCCCCTTCATCTATTCAAATGCACCAGTAGCAGCAGTGGGATCACAGCTACAACACAAGCGCAAATCCTCTTAGCGCTCCCACTCTCGCAGTCACACTCACCCACACATTCAAAAACACAGTCACAGAATCTCACTTAGAGTAGGCCGTCCCTTGCATACACAGTGGGTATATTTAATCCATAGTCTGTTACAAACACGCCCGCCCTGCCTCTCACACACACACTGTTTGAATGTAGTGTGGGACCATGTGAAACAGCCACAAAATTCGGCAGTATTCACCCAGTTATCAGTAAAAAACACTGCTGACTGTCACTCTGTCATTGGGTCCTTTTTATTGTCTGGAACCCTGCAGTTAGATAACATGTTTACATGTATGTCTGTGTGTTTCCCCCCCTGGCATACCCTCCAACAGAGCTGATTAAGTGTCATTATAGCCAACCACCGAGGGCTTATAGGAAAAAAGAGACAGAAGGTGAGTCCTTTAGTAAAGGGCAAGTCACACTTTATTTACAATTAGAGGGTTGTAGGGCAACACACCTTGAAGCTAAGAGTGTGGGATAACAGTCTATTTATGAGCTGATCTGTAAATTGGTTCTTGCAAACCTCTTCATTTGCTGTGTGTGCACATATGTGTGTGTGTATATGTGTGTTATCATGTCCTCAGGCTTACTCTCTCTCCCCCTGCCACCCGGACATGTTGGATGGACAAGCGAAGCATTTCTGTCACTCTGTGTCTCCATCACCCGCTCGGCCTTCCCCCTCTGCCAATCTGCTTTCCAGTCTCCTGTCACCTCCCGCTTTCTCTCTCACACACACAAACACATACACACCAAGAGACGCACACCTTTTCTATCCCTTTCCCTTTCAGTGGCTCACATAGATTTCATCTTTCCTACTCACTTGCATTTGCTTGCACACGCGCCTTGCACAATCAGTTACATGCTCAGGCTCGTATCTTGATGAAACAGAGGAGGTTTCACACCCCACAGAAATAGCCACTCTGCAGACACCCTCATTCACATGACGGAACCAATCAAAGGTGTGACATTTCCACCGCTATGGTGAACTGCCAACAAGTTGCAGCTCGTGAGCACCATAACAAACAGGATTATGTATATTATGTGATTCCTAGTTGACGATATTTGGTTAGAATTGGTTTTTTTTTGTTTGGTCATAGGGAAAAATAAAAAGCAACTTTTACAACAGGTGTTTGTGTCCTGCTGGTTTCAAAGTTGTCAAATAAAAAAGTTGGTCCAGGATGTGTTAACCTAGCATAGTACACACTCAAGAGAAGGAGAGCAGCTAGCTAGCATAGCTTAGTCATAAGTGAAAGCAAGACCACAGAAAGCATGTTGTATGTAACACATATAAAAAAAATATATAAAAGTAAAAATAAAACTTAAAGACTTAGGAGGCTAACACACCTTGGACCTGTTGCTGTACAGGACACACAGAGATGAAACTAAACCTCCCTACTCCTTGTGATGGGAATTTCCCTTGACAAAATTCCTCCATTCCAAAAACCGTGCATCATCACCAAACAGACATCACTTTCTCTATGTGATAAAATTAAATATGTACTGAAACAGACACTGATACAATTACAAAACTAAAATGTATGTAACTTGTTTATGAATATGATTTCATTAATTTACAAGATATATGTCGTCATGTCGACTATGGTTTCAACAAAACAAGCCTATTACAATTCATTAAGCATATTCACACATTAATAGATATAAACAACAATAAAATGTCAGCACAAATGTAGCACTTATTCTGTTAATGTTGTGCATGAAGTAATGGACAACAAACACTTTTCCCAGAGTTCGTAAACGACTCAGCTGCATTCCATTGTTTGTTCTTGGCACTCCACTAAGGCGCCATGACTGATGCTTGTCAACCTCTAGTAAACAATACTGCCTAAAAACACAAGGTGTCACACAGATGGGTGTAGCTTTGCAGGACAGCAGTGCACACTTCAGCGAGCTCTGTGAGCTGTTAGGAGAAGTTTGCCCAGGGGGCTTTTTGCCAGAAAGGTATGTCTTGGTCAAAAGTCATGGTTGGGGTTAAAATGAATAGATTCCTACCAGAAAGAGCTTTCTGGCAAAAAGTGCACGAGGCAAACATCTTTCCCGTGTGTGCTCCATAACTGTCTCAGCCCTGCTCAGCCCGTTCTCTGAGTGCATGTTCATAAGTTTTCCACGATGGAGGGTGAGTTGCATCAGAACTGCTTAAATAATAGGCCCGTTTAAGTTGGGCATCTGTTGATGTGAGATACCCCCACCCCCCCAATCCGAGTAGATTTTTGTTGTTGGACATAATTTAGTCCACCTAAATGTCAATACATTTTAGCACTATACTTTACAGTATAACGTTATGATGGTCAGTTCAAGAATTTATTAGCAGTCAGATTAAAGTCATTTTAAAATCTGCAGGGAGGTCTAGTTGCGGTTGAAGCATTGCCAGCAGCACAAATAGCAAAAATGTGAGCATGTCTTTGTTAATCAATGCTAACAAAAAATAAAAAGTAATTTCTGTTTTAAGTTACAGCTAAGCATGAGGTCCCTTGTAGGTTCAGTCTTGGGGTTAAGGCAAAGATTAGGTGAATAAACAACTTTTTGGTTACGGTTTTGCTTATCCTACAAGTAACAACATGATCCAATGCGGGCCGACAAGAATGCACATCAGGCATACAACACTCTGTGTAATGCAGGACATAAGGCACAGCCCCCAGGTGAAACTGTTTTTAGGTAGTCCCTCTAGAGATCAGGCCCCCAGGCTTTGAAGCCAGTTTTCACTGTGGCCAAACAGTGGAATTACAACCTCCGGCTCTGTCACGTGATGCCATTGGCCCAAAAAGACTTTTTCCCATAGACTTATAATTATGAAAGAGATGTCTGTTAATCACTACATACCTTTTTTGGATGCCACAACCCTGCAGAAGAACTTGTTTCACTATCCCGATTTGATTCATTCAGTCCGATAACACTTTGAAAGTCTAGAGCCGCAGGAATAAATAATTTTATCCATTTAAGTTAGCAGAGTGCTAAACCAGAAGTTAGCCACTCAACTTGCAAAAGTCTGTGTTTCACTTGCTCCATGAGTCCAACGATGCGGGAGATCAGGGTAATAATTTTACACCTGGGGAGCGAATTTGCATTTCCTAGGATAGCGAAGGAATGACCCATCCTACACTCCTTATGATTAGCAAGTACTCGTTGCCTTTTCCTTTTTATTTTTTTTTTATTTCACAGTAATTAGTAGCTAGTTACTAAAATGGACAGGCAGAGGGTACTTGCTTTTGCTGTGGTTGAGGGTGAGAGGCTGTCAGCAAATAGTTTGTTGGGCACAGGGGAACAGAGATCTGTGTGGGTACAAGAGACCCTAATAAAGAGAGTGGATCATGGGGAGTACCACCAAATGGTCCAGGACCTTCGCCTCCATGATGACCGTTTTCCAGGCATATTCCTGGCAATCTGCTGTCTGTTGTCAGGCCGTATAGCTCTGGGTATCCAGCAACTGCTACCACCAGTTTCCCCTCTATTGTTTACCAACTGTAAAATTGTTGCAGTGACCACCACAGAAGGCCCGCCTCTCAAAGTTGAAGTTTTTTCAACTTGAGGAGTTCAGAGTGCTCTGACAAAACACCAGGTGCCTAGAGCGCAGAAACACAAGGCGTGTCGCAACGCAAAAAGCTTCATTCTCATTAAAAGCAATTACAAAAAGCCGCTTCCAGCTGCTGAAACATTTTCTGTGTGATCAGGACCTAAGGCAGGCCATCCCTTTGCTAGCTAAGGAAACACAAATTCGCACTGGGGAAGTCAAACCATTTTAGCTGAGCAACTTCTATAAATGGACGGGGATCCTCCTCAAAAGCTGTATCTAGTTCTCTTTATACATCCATGCTGGTGAACTGAAGAACCGTTGTTCAATTCTTCCCTGCACAATTTCACAGTTCCCTTTGAACTGAGCAGTTTTTGTTCCCCACAGTTTGGAATCTTACACAACATAGTTGAATACCCTCTGCAGTCCACTTCACAGGGACCTACTAGGCGATCCCAGTGCCCCCTAATATTGTTCTTTTTATCTGACTGTGGGCAAAATTGAAAGTGAGTATATTTCTCAAAATATCAGACCTTTCCTTTGGTCTTATAATAACAAAAAAAATGTCAATGTTGCTAGACAGAGAGGGAAGAAAACTTAACGAGCTACAGGCAGGAAAAGAAGGTAAGAATCAAGGAGGACCTGAAGAGGAATGTGTGTGCCTGCCTGTCTCAGAGATGAAGTCTGTTAGTTAGAGAGTCACCATGGTGAGTACAAAGAAACAGGCTCCAGAGCCATGTGGAGCCGCCGCAGGTGCACATCTTGGTGGTAGTATCAAAATATCCAAACAAGAAATTTCAAGGCCACCGTGTGCAGGGCTTTATGAGAGAGCACACGGAGTTGGATCTGTGTCGCTCTTAGCAGGACGTCAATTTCTGCTTCCTGCCTCCTGTTGCCTCACAGCTACCATGATGAAATGAAAATAATGGCATGTCCGTTAGTCACTGGTGAATCAACGACATTTCCTATTAAAAGACGACCAATTTCCCCCCGTGTCTGCGCTCGAAAGGGCTGCTTATGCTGCAAGTGTTTGTGTGAGTGTGTGTGTGCTCAGTCAGATGGGTGAACTGCAGGACTCCTCACACCCCGTCTGCCTTTGTTGATGTGAGAAGTGATGCTGTGTCGCTCCAACCTGCACTCATGTCGCCTCATGCCCTGCCTGATGCCAACACACACACACACACACACACACACACACACACACTGAGACAGTCCCACTCACACATTCAGTGATTTTTCCGTCAAACCTTTCGCCTAAATCTCGACACTTGCTTTTTCCAGTCTTCGTGTCTCCTCACTTCATCTTTTCCCTCCCTGCTGGTTTCTCCTCTCTGCTCCTGTAGCGAGTTGTTTTCTGGCTGATGAGGAGTAGGTCAGTCTGAATATCAATCACTCAGTGTAATTGTCCTTTAAGGAAGGCAAGGAGAGACTGTCTCCCTCCATCCATCTCTGTCTCTTTCGACCTGCCTCTGCGTGTGTGTGCGTGCCGTGCGTGACTCTACCTCAGGGCTTCCTCGCAAGAATGATGATAATGAGGTAGATTGGGTGAGGATGATGGATACGCTCGGCTCGTCAATGCTACGTTATGGCCGCTGATCACTCTATTTATTGGCCTTGTTTCCTCTGTCACCAGCGGTGTTGTCATATTTGACTGGCTGTCCTCACAGCTGTTTGTCCTTAGTGGGCTCAGCTGAGCTTCGTAGCTGTGGGCTATCGTTCTGTCTCTATGCGCGTGTGTTTGCGTTTAAGGCTGTAGGATGTCATTTGAAGTCTAGTGGAGCTGCACAAAGTGCTTTGAATCCAGCAGGCAGGAGGGAAGGAGGAATGGAGTCAGGGGAGGGCCAGAATAAAAGCACTCCCATGTCAGACACCAAACTGGAAAGCGGAAGGGAGGAGGTGGGACACTGTGCTTTTGTTTGTTTGTTTTTGACCTCATAGGACGCCTAAGGAAAAAAAAAAGAGAGACTCCTGATGCTGCTGGCTGCTTCAAAGTATTCTTCTTCCGATGCTTTATTCTCTCTTGCTCTCTTTCCCCCACTTCTGAGTGCAGTGTTGGGATGGTGAGGGCACTGGAGGGGACAGTAATGACTAACTCTGTAAAGGTAATGATAAAGTACAGACGCTTTAGATTCCACTCTAGCTAGGGGCGCTGGGGCTAAGAAAATTACAGTTGTTCGTGTGTGTGTGTGTGAGAGAGAGAATGAGAGGCATGGGAAAAGAGAGGGTGGAGGAAGATAGAGGGCAGAAAGAACAACAGAGACAGTTTCACAGTCAGGCTGAGACAAAGACAGACATTGCTGTGATTCATTTTCCTTGTCAGTTATTATAGCAGTCCGGTGTTGTGTGTGCGCGTGCGCTCCATCGTCTCCACTTGTCGATTAGTGTCTCTTGACCTGTCTTTGGCCAGCCTTCCTGTCTTCCCGTCTTGTCACCTCTGTCCAGATTCCCTCTATCTCTCTCCCACGCAGCCCTGCCTTCTAGTGTGGCCTCACTCCGCCACTGTCACTCCGACTCTCAGTTACACTATAGTGGAGCTGTGCACTCCGCCAATTGAGCTCCTTCAGCTACACTATTTGAGTTTAGCATACATGAATAAGAGTGGGTGAGAATGTACTGTATAAGCATAGGTTGTCATCTGGTGTCTGGGTCTACGTGCGTGTGTTCCTGCGATTGTGTGCTCTGGAAAAGAATACCCAGAAGCCTGTGTTTGCTTTCTAGCTGTCTGCTGTCTGTCATTAGAGTAATAAAAGACTTGCTGTGCTGCATGACGAGGAGTTCTTGTCTTCCTCCATTCCGCACAAATTGCCGGCTGCTGAGCTCTGATGGATGTTTGTATGCTGGCCCAAAAACACAGGTTCCACTTTAAACCCCCAGCTCCATTATCCCAGAGAGAGACAGGGGGAGAGAAAGAGGCTGTCTGTCTGTCTCCTACCTCTGTCATCCAAAAGTGTTTTAATTAAACTGTGCCTCTCTGCAGGCCCCAGAACACACACACACACACACACACACACTGCATGGAGAGTGGTTTATCCAAATACGCAGGGCTCTCCTCCCATTCTGTCTCCGTCTGAACCGCCGTCTCTTTCTGTTTGTCTGTCTCTACCGCCATTCTTCCTCTGCCTTCCTCTCTCTCTCCCCGTGGCCCCCTCTCATCGCGCCTGAAGAGTGACAGGCTGTGTTTTTCAGCCAATGTTTGAACACCGAGCGATCAATGCCGGACAAAGAGAAAGAGCGGGGGTGAGGGGCGGGGAGGGGCAACACAATTGGTTATTGACAGTGAATTCAAAGTCTGAAAGACTGGAGGCGACAGCTTAGTAAGAAGAGAGCGAGGGGATGTGAGGAGAGAAAACAGAGAGGAGAGGATTTGGAGAGAGGCATGACGATAAATGTGATTCACGGTTAAGCATCACTTTGAGATGTGTTAACTTTCATTATTTGCATTTGTTTGTCTTTACCTTCATGTGTGCCTACTTGCAGTATTGTACGTGCTTAATGGCGTGTATATAAGTGTGGACACCTGGATTGATGTAACCTGTAGAATCACAAACTACAGTGCGTGTGTGTGTGTGTGTGTGTGGACAGGTTGAATGTCACAATTTTTGACTTTCTACCTTTACTGAAGGAAAGTTTAAGTGTGAAAGGGGGTAGACAGAGAGAGGGGATGGCATGTAGTAATGGGCTGCGAGCTGCTATCGAACCTGTGGCCGCTGCGGCGAGGACATTGCCTTTATACTGTATGTCATACAGTTTTGTGTTCTCGCAGTTCCTGTGTGTGTGATTTGGGGATTTTAAAGGGATACTTTGCCAATTTCCAGCCAGCTTTGTGTAATAACAATATGTGCAGTATGTGTAAATGAATAGTGGTAAACTCCCCTCCTTCTTACCAGCGCACAGATCTCCCTACTTATCTCTCAGCTCAAATACACCTTGTCGGTGCATTTCACATCACCTGGTGGATTTTTGCAGGCTCTAGGTCGGTTGTACAAACTATAGATTGTACTTTTGCATTTTCTTATGCCCAATACCACAGGCACAAAGAGTATAGAAATGGATTGAGAGAGAGAGACCCAGCCCCTTCCCTCTCACTCTGCTAATCAAATATGAAACAAGATTCAATTCAATTCAATTCAGTAGAACTTTATTCATCCCAAAGGAAAGCCTTGTGCCAGAGAATGCTTTGAATTACAGTAACACTAAGTACAGTAACCACAATTTAACATTTAAAACCAGAACAATCTGCTGGTTCCAGGTCAGGGTCACTCATTTGGCCTAGTTTTAGAACAATGTAATAGAGCAACAACAGGAGTATGATAAGAACAAGAGTTACTAAAAATGAACTGAAATGGTGGGAAAAAACAGACTGCTCTTGATAATCAATGTTATATTGAATATGATATAACAATGAGAAGCATTATTGCACATGACTGAGAAAATGATCTTGTGCTACACTGACAAGTGAACATTATTGCACATGACTGAGAAAATGATCTTGTGCTACACTGACAAGTGAACATGATATTGAAGAACAATATTGCGTAAGATGTTGAAAAGTAGTAGTATGCATCATACTAAGTAATATTGCACCTAATGTAGGTGAATATTGCTGTCAGTGTCCTTTGTTTCAGCTCTCCTCTGTTACTGTATTGCCTATTTCTTGCCTAAAATGTCTTCATATCAAATATATCAAATTCAAATATATTTTAGTGCACTGTTTGGCTGTAATATGAGAATTTGTGAACAGGAAGTGGGCGCCATACTGTTTTCCTGTATTGTTAAAAATGGAAGCTGAAAATACTGAGATCAAACGGTAAAATTAAGCACTGCTGATCCAAGATTTTTTTCATTTCATTTATTTGACTCAAGACGATATCACATGTTGTGGAGTACGACCATTACATGCAATAACAGATCAGTGGCACATAGCGCACAAATGTTACTGCACCCACCTCAAATGTTTGCAGAAATGTATTTTAGCTTTCCGACTGCCATGTTGTTTCCTGTGTCAAAACAGCCAAGCTTGCCTTACTTCACCCACCAGCAGAGGAGTTTACTGGTCCAGTGCGACGCAATATAATCTGGTAGTTGTAGGTTTTCTACCTCATGAGCAAAAGCAAATCCCACATTCCTTCTTCTCTGTTTTTTTTTGGTCATGTAGCACCAATTTCAAAAGTATTTCTGTCTTCGTACTGCATGAACAGCCTAGTGTGTAAAAAGACCATCTTTCCAGCAGTGAAATACTTCTTTTCCATTTGAATTCCCCTGGAAGTTCCAAAGCGGTACATCGTGTGCAACCAGTACAATCACGACCTGTAAATCCACGGCATTCACTGTGTGACCAAAACATTAGTTGGGATGAGGAAGCCAGCAGCTCTGGTGGGATTAACATATGGTGAAACATCGTGTACACCATCTTTGGAAAAGCAGATTTGGGAGTATGAAAGAGCGGTTTCGTCAGTAAAAATAGTCAAAAGGAGTCAGAACATGAAAACAGTATTTCATCATTTTATTTCATCATCTGTCATTTTGATTGGTGGTTGGGTTTTTACTGACATATCCATCAATATAACCACACCAAAAAAGTGAACATTTCAGTACAAGAAAAATAGTTTTCATTTCTAAAACCAACTCGTTTCCAGAAGAAGCATTTCTGCTTTTATGCCACTGTACAGTGCAGGGGGTCTAGGTGGAGTAAAGCATGCAGTAGTGAGGGTTCAGTTTGGGGTCACACGTTAGTGCATAAATGCAGTTGGTGGAAGGTCTTTCTAGTGGAAGTCACTGGAGAAGAACAGGGATGTGTTTGTGGTGGAGACAGGCTGGAGAGAGGCAGAGACAGATTGAGGATGACGGGTCCATCCTGGATGGCTGTTGGGCCCGGAGCAGCTGTTGCCCTTTCTGCCTGTCCTGTGGCCACAGCACTGCCAGGCTCTGAGCTGTGTTGCTTCAGCCTCTTTTATCCTGGCCAGCCCTTTCCTGGTGGAGGAGATTTGGGTCAAAAGATAGCACCATCCCTGTATGTGAAGATGATACAGCCTCTTGAATCCCTGCTGGCCTTGGTTTGAATCTTGCCACAACTTTCTCTCCCACTTTCTTCGTGCTCTGTGTTCTTCTTTGCTTTCCCCTAATGTCTCAGACAGTCTGTCAAGGGGAACAGCGGGATGGGGGGTGGGGAAGCACTCACTTTCCTAAAATAGAAGATGGTATCTCTCTAAGTAGTTTCTCTTGTTCCCTGGTTGTGGAATAACTGATCAGGTCGGGCTCAATATATTTCAAAAACTGAACACTGCAGATTTGTCTGGTTTAGGTCTCATTGTGGGAGAAGTACGTGCATCTTTCTCCACCACTCTTTCTTTATTCACTGAATGTAGTGAATGAGATTAAAAAATCCGTAGCGTCGTGAGACTGCTGTGTAAGAAAAGCACAATTACCCATGAGCTATGCCTTCATGTGTGTGTATTCATCTGCATGTGCGTGTGTCAAGGGAAGAAAGTGCACTGTGCTGGATATACCCATAGCTTTTTGGCATCTCCTGACTGGAGCCGACCCTGCACTCCGCTCCAGTCTTCCATTTAATGCTTATTGAATTCAGATCATTTTTGTAAGCAGGGCAAAGTTTTCTGTTGGAAGGTCGGACCCATTAACAATTTATAAGAACCTGGATTACCTGGAAGGGAAAGTCAGAAAGTGATGACAAGAGTTTGATCGTATATGATGTTGAGACATTGCATAGTAAAAAGAAAGTTCCTGGCACCTGCTGAGAGGCTTTTGAAACATACCGTTATAAAGTACATAGTTGCATTTGTATCAGATTATTCTTTATTGCAGAGGCTACTGCAGTCCTGTTTGCAACTGTTATAAAGGTCTTCTCCAGTTTGCATGTGCTTCAGTGTTTTGCTCAAGTGCACAAGAATACAATGCAGCTGATGGACAGATGGAGGTGTGGCACGGGTTGAGCGTAAATCATAGTCTGACTGATGCAGAAGTTGTGAGTTCCATGCCAGTACCAGCAGCTGGAAACATGATGTGTTTGACAGTTTATGTCATAATATCCTTATACATCATTATAGTACTCTTGAAACTACCAAGGCATACCAGTTCCATTTATTTAGATCAAAGTCATAAATTTGCCTCAAAGGGTTTTGCAGTTAGCAAATGCCCTGCTGACCCTTTAAATGTACAAAATGATGTACAAAATGATGTAGTACGTAGCAAACTTGTCAGAGTTCTGGCACGGGTTTTGATTATCAAGACTGCTCCCAAACTGGATCCGCAATGTACAAAACCGCACCCACTCCACCACCCACAAATATGAACAATTAGTGGAGCAACTTGACCCAATCCGACAATACAAGATCTGCGGAAAACCCAAATTCAGATCATTTCAATTTAGTTTAAAGGGATCATTTTGGGACATTTCATACATTTGAAACTAAGATAATGTTTTTAAAACAAAGGTAATTAAGGAAATTCAATGTTTTTTTTTTTACTTATTCTCATTATATTGAGCAGCACATCTCCACAGTTAACGTGCCTGCTGGTAATGCACCTGGATGAAGCGGCTTTCATATTGGCAGCTGGCACAGCTGACAGAGCCAACGCACAAAGTCAGCAGTCGGAGGATTAAAACGTCAAAACATTAAATTAAATTATTCTCATTTTATTTTAATATATTTATCATCCAACACCTGCAATCTCACCCACGTGTTTTCCCCCCAGAGCTGCACCAAGAAATAAAGACAAAATACCACCTATTTTTATAGGTCACCCGCTGGGTACCCCACCTGTTGCAGAACTCTGGTATATATATCTTAATCTATCTACTGCTATGAAAACTAGTATTACAGCACTGATATACTGCCTGGGATTCACCCATCATTATTCGAGTAACAAGTCAGAGTGAAGAGGTCAGAAATATCGTGTCCTTCCTGCCAGGAGAATCTCTTGGCAGCATTGCCAGGAGGAATGTGTCACATCGAAAATGTCAAGGGATAATGTGCGATCAACAGGACCTATCTGTGGAAGGTCAGCAGCTCTCCTCCCCAGCTGAGAGGCATGGACTCTTCCAGAGAGACCAGAGCAGGAGGCCTGCATTGACCAGATTACTGGCAATACAAGGAGTGCGAAAATGTCACTGTGCCCCTCCATTTACAGTGCAAACTGTCAACACCTTAAATGTCTTCTTGAAATACACTAACATGGTTGCCTTAATGTATACCATGAAGCACTGCTGACAGATTTGTTGCTGAAAGCTGGATTGAGACAGGTGTCACACACACACACACACACACACACATATACACCCTCCAGGTGTGTGATGGCTTATTGATCCCCGAGGGACAAATGTGTCATTTTGCTTATTTCTTCCTCAACAGTGAGGTCAGNTGCTGACAGATTTGTTGCTGAAAGCTGGATTGAGACAGGTGTCACACACACACACACACACACACACACACACACACACACACACACACACACACATATACACCCTCCAGGTGTGTGATGGCTTATTGATCCCGGAGGGACAAATGTGTCATTTTGCTTATTTCTTCCTCAACAGTGAGGTCAGGATCAGCCACAGAGGAACCATACGAATACTGATGAAAATCTCTGCACTGCTTGAGTGCAACTCAGGTCTCTCCATTGAAGGACAGTCATCTTATCTATTTTATGTTCTGCATTTTCAGAGAGCACCGACTACAGTGATGCCGAGGTTCTCCCTGACTCCTTCCCGTCAGCACCGGCGGAACCTCTCCCAGAATTCCTATTGGAACCGGAGGACGCTTTCATCGTGAAGAACCGACCGGTCCAGCTGCGGTGCCGGGCGTCACCAGCCACCCAGATCTACTTCAAATGTAACGGGGAATGGGTCAATCAAAACGATCACGTCACCAGAGAAAGCCTGGACCAGGTCACAGGTAACACACACACACACACACACACACACACACAGAGAGGTGTACTGTAAACACAACTACATACTCACATAGTAATGTCACCTTGTATTTCACAGACATAAACATCATACTCAATTACAAACATCATTTTCAACTACATAATCCATTAGCTCCCATAGGACTTTATGTGCACGTTAACTGCTTTTGGCTTGCAGCCAATGCATTATTTATATGCACTGTGAAAAAAAATGCCCGCCTAATCTCTCCTTCCCTCCCCCCCTCTCTCTTTCTTCCTCTCTCTCACAGGTCTGGTGGTGCGAGAGGTGGACATCTCTGTGTCGAGGACCCAGGTGGAGGAGCTGTTCGGGTTGGAGGACTACTGGTGCCAGTGTGTGGCCTGGAGCTCGGCTGGCACTACCAAGAGCAACCGAGCCTACGTTCGCATTGCATGTCAGTGCCAAGGCTGTGTGTGTATATGTGTGTGTGTGTGTGTGTGTGAGAGAGAGAGAGAGAGAAAAAGATAGGAAAGAAGACAGCAGAAGGGCAAATGTTTCCGACTTTTTGCTTGTCAAACGTGTCAGCTTAAGTATATATGCAAATAAATTTGCTGTGGCTCTCCATCTTAGTCCCCCGTGGTAATGGGTGGCGTCGTATGATTGACACCGTGCATGTTTACGAGGGTATGAAGGGAAAAACACGTTGCAGTGACAGAGGCTTTTTGGGGGCTTTGCCGGCTGTGTGTGTGCATGTGTGTGTATGTGTGTGACAGCAAATGTCAGAAAGATAAACAGGGTGTCAGTGCTGTCACGGGGCAGCCTTCACTAACTGCTGACTACATCTGTGTCACCCTCTGTAGACCTGAGGAAGAACTTTGAGCAGGAGCCGCTGGGGCGGGAGGTGCGACTCGAGCAGGAGGTGCTGCTGCAGTGTCGCCCTCCGGAAGGCATGCCCGCTGCTGAGGTAGACCTCTTCCTCCTCATCCTCACTCTCATTGCTGTGTTTTTATGAGGGGTTAGATTTTTGTTTATGAAACTCAAAGTAAATAGTTCAAGGTCATATAAATTTATATAGCGCTGTATCTCAAGAGAGATAGCAAAGCAAAGATCCAAATAATAAGTAAACACACCACAAAAGGCAGCACCGTAAAGGACGAGCCACTGAAGTTTGAGAGAACAGCAAGAAAAACTCCCTCAAACATGTAATGCTCAGTAATAATATCTGCTATTTCAGCAACAAAACTAAAAAGGCTGCACTATGTGTCATGTTTTAACACTAAGCTGCTTTAACTGCACCCCATTATATCAAACAGTTTTATTTCTCCCATAAAGCAGCAGTGCAACAATATATTAAAAAGAAAACAAATAATTCATAAATGCAGATTTTATGACTCAAGTAAACATTTATGCTCTCCCAAGCTTTACTATTATTTTTAGTGGCTTAATAATGTTATTGTGTGACGTAAAAAGCACAAAGCATGAACGCGTAGCAGCTCATGTTATGTGGTAACAGGAGATCATTTCAGTGGAATCCTAGCCCTGGGTATTTGGTGTGATATCAAGTGCATGAGGAGGATGTCTCAAATTTAAAGTGAGTTTGGTCAAAAGAAGCCTCAAATTATATTTTTCCCGAGCAAACTAAAAATGATCAAATATTGACATGAATACCACATGTAGCATTGAGACGTGTCCCGATGGCTAAATCCTCCGCAGGTTTATGGTGTTTACTGAAAGGGTCTGTGTGGGGCGTTCTGACTCATGTTTATGCATACGCACCTGTTGATTTGTGCAATGATTTATGTGAAGAGTTATCTGCCAAAAGAATTAAAGGAATCCATCATTCAGAATTGCCATAACACAGGGGCAGTAGAGCGCAGCTGAAATCTTGGCTGCCGTGGTAACTTTTTCTATCTTCATTAATTTCATCACTCTGTGCGAAGATATTCTTTTGGCACAACAAAGTTCTGAGCGGTATGTGTTTGTGTGCGTGCCTGCGTCTCTACAGGTGGACTGGCTGAAGAACGAAGACGTCATCGATCCATCGCAGGATTCCAACTTCCTGATCACCATCGATCATGATCTGATCATCAAACAGGCCAGACTCTCAGACACCGCCAACTACACCTGTGTGGCTCGTAACGTGGTGGCCAAAAGACGCAGCAGCACCGCTACTCTTATTGTTTATGGTAACACACATACATTTTTTTATTCGCTTCCATTCTCACACCTCACAACTCCTCCTTTCATGATGGATGTTAGCTGTGATACAAGACTGTGAAGTGTTGGTTTTTGGGAGATTGGCTTATGAATCAGGACGACATAGTTATAAAAATCATCGATGTGTTTGTGGTCAGATTTGTTAGGTGATAGGAGGTGACTTGCACTTAAGAAAATTTTACATTTTAGCAGTTTTGTACCTGCAAATCCTAAGTATTGAATGAACTTTATCAATATTGAACTTTTATGTAAGACAGTGGTAAAATCTGAATGAAATATGATCTGAAAACCACTGTACTCTTTTGAACTGTCCCTAGGAACTGCACTCTGTATATACAAAGCATATGAAGTGGTAGGCAGTCAGAGAATGGGTGAATGAGACGAATACAAGATTAGAAACCTAACACCTAATTACATCACATTAACAGTGGTGGAATAAGTACTCAGATCTTTCACTTAAAGCTTTAAGTCTTTTAAGTGTGTGTAGGTGTGAATGTGAGCGTGAATAGTCGTCTGTCTCCATGTGTCAGCCCTGTGAGAGTCTGGCGACCTGTCCAGTGTGTACCCTGCCTCCCCTCCAAAGGGAACTGGGACAGGCTCCAGCACACCAGTGACCCTGTACCAGGATAAGCAGTTACAGAAAATGAATGAATGAAAATGACTGAATCTGTCACCTAAGTAAAAGCAGCAATACCAGAATTTAAAAATATTCCAACTAAAAGTCTGGCATTCAAGGCTTACTGAAGTAAAAGTACGGAAGTATTAGCATCAAAATTTACTCAGAGTACCCCAAACTACAAGTACTCATTATGTAGAGTGGCTCATTATATTATATTATTGGATCAGAATTATTAATACATCACTTTAATGTTGATTAATGTTTAGCATTTTGACTAATTCTATATACTTCTGGGTAGTTTGATCTATAATAATGTATCATAATTTAGTTTAGTTAATTTAATTTGTACTAATTACTAGGGTGGGGGAAAAATCGATACAGCGCAGTATCGCGATATTTTTGTGTGGCAATATCTTATCGTCACACAGTGCCAAGTATCGATTTTTACTATATAAATTATTAATATTACAAATACAAATTAAACTAAGACTAGAATAATAAAATCAGTTGCTTTCTGAGTCCACTGGATACATTTTGCTACTGCAAAAAAATGGCTGAGGTGAGATGAACAGACTGAAAACTTCATCTTATTAGATTAAACACATGTTGACAAAGTTTTCCTTTGAGTTGACAAAAGGTAATAAATCACTATGAATTGCAATATATTGATCGCAACGTATTTAAAATCGCAATAATATTGTTTCGTGACTTAAGTATTGTGATAATATTGTATTGTGGATCGTCTGGTGATTCCCGCCTCTACTAATTACCTTATCTACAAAAATAGATAAAGCTGACAGACAAATGTAGTGGAGTAATGGAGTTTTCATCAGAGATGTATAGAGGTATAAAGTAGCAGAAAATGAAATTACAGTGTACTCAAATAAAGTACAAGTACTTCAAAATGGTGCTTAAGTACTGTATTCAAGTAAATGTACTGGTACAGTCCACCACTGTATTAGTGAGCTTGATCTAGTTTTTAAAATCTGTCAACAACACAGTGACTTTTTATGACTATAAGCTCAGGCTTTCTACTTTTAATTATGCTTTTCGCTTACAATCACTCATCAATGTGTAATTTGATGAGGGTATTCAAGTTGAACAGGGTGTTAACTGCCACTTTGCATGTCTGTGTGTCTGTTTCTCTGTCAGTGAGCGGAGGTTGGTCTTCTTGGACTGAATGGTCAGAGTGCAACGCTCGGTGCGGGCGGGGCTGGCAACGACGAACACGCAGCTGTACCAATCCTGCGCCTCTGAATGGAGGAGCCTTCTGTGAGGGCCCACCCTTCCAGAGAGTAACCTGCACCACACTGTGCCCAGGTGAAGATGACACACTCATCTGTATTATTTATGATATCATCAGGCAAGATAGTTAAGAACTGAAATGTTGAGAAATTTCCCAAATGGCCCATTTCGCAGGAAGTACCAGGATGAATTTTAAAACTTCTAAAACATCAGATGGTGGATTTCTGCTTTCACAAATCCAAGCTGTTAACTTCTTTACATGTTTTAACCCAAAAACAATTTCATCCAACCAGGACAGACTAGCATTTGGTCATGTGACTGCTTTGATTTCATCATGAAAAGTCATCTACATCATGAGCATACTGAATTACTGTCACACACCATTCTGCCTTTTATTGCTTTGCCTCATGTGTCTGACCACCCCGACTCCAAAATCATTAAAAACAAACCACAGAATGCATTTTGCAAATTGCAAAATTATGCACTTCGAGCCATTACATATGCATCACCCTGCATTATAACGTCATGCCCAATTCCCCTCTACCTGCAGTGGTGGAAGTATTTAGCTGTTGGTTAGCTGTAAAAATGACTCACATCTCTGCTGTGTCATTCCAGTGGATGGAGGCTGGACAGAGTGGGCAAAGTGGTCCGCCTGTGGGACAGAGTGCACCCACTGGCGCAGTCGCGAGTGCCAAGCCCCCCCACCTAGAAATGGAGGAAAGCACTGCAGCGGCAGCATGATGGAGAGCAAAAACTGCACTGAGGGGCTGTGTGCGCGCAGTAAGTCACCCGAGCAATGTGTTTAAACCGGGGCGGTTGTTAAATGTCAAAAGGGAGGAAACATTTGGCACACATATATTTATTTGTAATATATCCTTATTCTGCAATATAGATCTGATACAGCTGAGCTGAGTTCACTAATGCACACAACAGTCTAACATTTAAAGGAAAGGGTGTTTCTGAGGTTTCTATAGGGGTCAACTCCCTAAAAGCAAAGGTGCTGCTTCAGGTGGTTGTTGAATTGATAATAACAAGTCGTACGGGCGAGGATATTTTTGCTCATAGTTCATAAGGTGCATTGCATTTCAAAGCTATTCTGTATAGAACTGTATCCCCAAGGTGATTAGGCACTGCAGCATGGTGAGAGCGCGAATGATGTAGAGAGAGATGAAAAGAACAAAAACAGCTAAATCGCAGACAGATGTTTCGTGAGGCAAAATTTAGGTTCACAAAGAGAGAAGGCAAGTGATCCACATCTAAAAAGCACAGATGGAAGGAGAGAGAGGGAGAGAGAAAGAGAGATAAAGAGAGTGCAGGCTAAGGGAGCGCATGGAGTGGGAAGCGAGCATGACACGGCCAAGTCGAAAAATTAGCACAGGGAAGAGCATATGAGAGTGAGTCAGACTCACACTGACACCCAATGTGCAGCCCGTGATGAGCTGGGAGGAATCCAGCTGACAGCGCATTAGAATCTTTGAGACGTGCATCCACAGAGGCAGTGAGATACATTCAAGTGCACACTTAAGAAACACACACGACACAAACCAACACGGCCAAGCATGCACAGCGTAAACGCACGTGCAACCGGGGGATCATATGCACACTCAATCGGATGTGCACGCGACTCCTGACATAAACAGGCTTCTATGGAGCAGCCAGATTAGACAAATACACTGTCTGATTTGTCTGTACAGAGCCGAGCGTTCTCCGGAGACTGTCAGAGAAAACATGCACTCAAGTGGCTCTGACAGAGGGGGGAAATGGGAAGCACTGTGCTGTTGAAAATCTGTAAATGTGTCACTTGGCACACTACAGGTTACTGACTTATTTATTTTCCCAGCACATTAATATAATTATTCTGCAGCATCCTGATGACATTACGACTATTTGCGTTCAGACCATGCCTCAGACAATCAAATAGCTCACTCCAGTGTCTCACTCATTGTAATCCCGTTGAGGATCAGCTAAATACCCGAGTCATAAATGTAAAAATGCTTCGAGACACCACAAACCATCATCTCCGCTGCCTCCTAGTACGTTCTAATTGCTATTGGATGAATGGAAAAGTCAGAGGGAACCATTTGGTGTTTTGACGATGCTTGGGAGAGAATGTTATTTGGTTTGAGATCTACTCAGTGACGCGACCCTGAAAGACGGTTTCGACATTCATCAAACCACACAGGGATGATTCACGTTGGTGTTATCTTGGAAAAGATTGTTCCCGTCAGGACAGAGGTGGTTTTTTTCCTCATATGATGAAGGTGATAACATACCCTGTGGGGTGTATAAAGAGACGGTTTCAATCTACATTGTCTCCCTCATGCACCACACAACACCGGCGTCCTTGTTCAATTTCAATACTGTCTTTAACTTTGCCACTCTCCTTCAAATGATCCTATTCTCTCTCTCGCAGTAATTTCTAATAGGCTTTTATTCTCCTTTTGTACATTATATAAACAATTATGCTGAACTTCATTCCACATTGTCACGCATTTCCAGGGGAGGTTATTATTTTTTAGATATAAAATATGTTTTCTTGCTTGCAGTACGTCTTTTATGTTTACATTTCTATTTTCATATTGATGAGCTATTGTTTACTCTCCCGTTTCTGCTTTGTGTTATGTTGCATCTTTCATTTGCATAACAACTAGTCCATCCATTTTTATGTTGTTGTTTTTTTCTTCTTCTCTCGTTTTTTTTCTCCTGTTCAAACAGATAAAAAGATTTCTATTGAACATGCAAGCCATCGTAAGTTCACCTTCCCATGACTTCACTCTTTCACTGCCTCATTCTGTTTGTGTTTGTGCCGTATGTGTGTGTGCGTCTGTCTGTCTGTGCTCATACAGATGGGGAGTCCTAACATCTGTGTTAGCACGTGGAGTTGAATGCGTGCAGCGTTTTGTGTTTGAGCCTGTCTGTCCACGCTTTGTTGTCATCTCTGATCGAGCTCAGCGGAGACACGCCTCACCTTCTTGTCCAGCCTGCTCATGAGTGTTGTTATCCCGTCTTGTCTAGCATGTTGACTAAGCGTAACATAGGTTCCTGAGCTGGCTCTGTGTTAGCACATTGCATCAGTTACATAACAGCTTGCTGCAATTGAAAACTAAGACGCGATTACAACAAAGAGATTAATAGATGTTGATGTAATTAACTAAAACAGTTCATCTGGCTCTAAACCAACATGCTGGAGGAATAAATCTGCAAGCTGTTTTTTGAAGGGAGCAAAATGACATGCCTCCAAGCTGAGACTCTTTGATCCGTCGGCTATGAGGTGGAGGCACTTGCTGGAGAAAACAGCTGATTTCTGTCTTACTTTCAGTTAATCTGTAATATAGTTTACATTTGAAGTGATGGTAATTCCTTTAGCTCAATGTGACGTGGGCTCAGGGGAGAGCAGCCACGGTAATGCACCTAATTCGCTATTGTTCCGTTTCTGGTAATAAGTGCGGACGGCTGTCGGATTCAGTTCCATCGCGCCACGTGAGCACGGGAGCTCTCCTCTGCCAGCCCGTCTGCCTCCGGCTTTCCTCTCCTCCACCCTCTCTTCTACTCTCACTGCTGCTCTGTAGTGTTTCCTCCAACTTCTTCCCCACTGCTCTTTTAACATGGGCCTTTTCCTCAAGCACTATCCTTATCTCCTCTCTCCTCATCACCACACTTATAATCCGTCTGTCCTCTCAACAAATCACAACCTTATCTAACTCCTTCCTATCCCTTTTGCCAAATTGCCTCTCCTATAGCTCTCTCCTCCTCTGTTTATCCAGCCTGTCTACTCCATCTTCTTTTTTTTCCCACTCTTCTTTGTCTCCCGCCAACCTCGCTACTTGTCTGCTCTTCTTTTCTGCTCTAGTGTAACTGGCTCTCTGGTCTGGATCTGGTATGGCTCTGCTACTGTCGGAGAGTCAGGGCTGTGATGGGCCTAAGGAGTTACCACTGGGTCTGAAAAGTAAAGCAAAAGCGGAGGTGCCTTAAACCTGGATTCTTTCAATTGGGCAGCATGGGGCCACGCCACTGTTTGCAAAAAGAAGTCCAATTGTATACAAGTCTATCAGAAAATTGCCCTGCCTCCCCTACTCACTTAATTTATTAGCTCAGTGAACATTTTCCTAACAAGTTTATGGCCTCAATCGCTAGTTCCAAGTCTTGTTCAGTGCAGTATGAGGTTCATTTTTTAAATTCTGGTCCCATTTAGAGAAAAATAGACCTTAAAGCAGGG
Organism: Epinephelus moara; assembly: GCF_006386435.1. Taxonomy (NCBI): domain Eukaryota; kingdom Metazoa; phylum Chordata; class Actinopteri; order Perciformes; family Serranidae; genus Epinephelus; species Epinephelus moara. Next base: position 16,476,113 of record NC_065524.1, read on the forward strand.
TATGGTTTAGGATGTGGCTACCTTGTGATTGACAAGTTCCACAGCTCTGCTCTCTTGTCCAAATATAGTCGCTTCTGGCACCACAAAATCAAGATGGCAATGGCCAAAAAGCCCAACTGGAGTCCACAAATTAATGGGTGACATCAGGGCATAGGTGTAGATTTCAGGGTTGACAAAATTTTCAGGCGGAGGACCTGAAAACCCTTGAACCTTTGAACCATTGACCCCTGAATCACAATGACTATGCCCATTTCTTTCATACAGTCTATTGGTGGGCCTGCCGACAAGTCACAGCCAGTCACTGAGCAGGAGAAAACAGAGGGAGCCAAACATGGAGCATGCAAAGTTATGATCAACCACCCCACCACCACCAGTTCCATCCACTTTTGTTGTCAGATGCTTCTGCCTGCAGTCTAAGGAGGAGCTGTTTAATCATGTTACTTTCCAAGATGATCTCTTTCAACCAAAAAACTGGACACCAGCTACATCCTAGCAGGCGTACTTCCAGAGTTTAAGAATAGGTCCACGTTTTTGAAGCAACACTAACATACTCAAAAGTAAACTGAAAGAGTTATTGGTCACTGTGATCATTCCTGCTGTCCATACCGGCTGTGAAGTGATCCCCTCCCTAATGTGATTCCAATGTAACAGATGGGGGACAAAATCCACAGTCCTTGTTCTGACTAAAAATGCTTTATAAAGTTAAAATGCTCGATAAAATAGCTAAATGAGGCTGCAGCAATCTGACTTAGTCACGTAAAGTGAATATTTTCCAGGAATGTACTTATCCAACTTTTTCTCTCCTGACTCCAGCGCTCTCTTTTTCATTGGCTTCGATTTAAAAAGGTAACACGACGCCATTGTAACTCAGTCAGTTTCTTACCACGACTGATCTCATAGCAGAAACTGTGAATTTTAGACTGGCATTGACAGAGAAACTGTATTTAATGTGGATCAGTAAAATCATGGCTGATACCTGATCCACCTATTAAGGTCCATGTTGGCGCCAATACTGATCTGGCATATCGGATTATATCCCCTTTTAGTGCTTGATTAGCTTTTCATTTCCCGCACAATGTTTCATTGCTGAGGCGTGATAGTTTGAAAGTAACACAGAGGGAATTAAGCACTAAAAATAGACGTTTGAAGGAGGACTCCCCCATCACTTATTTTAAAATCATGTTAGGGAGGGATCTCTACAAGCCCAGAATGGACAGGAGGAACAATCACAGTGACTAATACATCATTCAATTTACATATGGGCATGTCAGTATTGTTTTAAGATAGACTTAAAAGAAAAACGTAAAATTTTAACAGTGACAAACTATTAAATTTCAATTGCTCATTAAAATATGCTGCGTGTTTCTAGTTAAAGGTGTTATCACAGTTTCCCAGAGCCCAATGTCGCATCTTAAAATTGCTTGTCTTATCTGATTAAACATCAAATTTACAGTGGTTTAAAAAGAAAATGAGAGAAGCAGCAAATCCTCACATGTGAGAAGCGGGGACCAGCAAATGTTTGGAATTTTATCTTTATAAATGACTTAAAAGATTATTCCCTTATCAAAACTCTTGTTAATTTTCTGATGACCGACTAATCACTTGATCTGCTAATTGTTTCAGCTCTAACTTATAATACTTTCTGCTACAGTGGATATGTAGTAAATCAGATGTTATCTCTTAAATTGTGTTTTCTTCCCTCTTGTGTTTTCCCTTGCATTTGTATCTGTGTGTTCCCACATGCATCTCTCTGTGGTGTCTTGACCGCCTTCTTTTCCAACCCTCTTTCAGCGCTGGCCCCAGGTATGGGAGTCGCAGTCTATGCTGGTCTGGTGGGGGCCCTGCTGCTGTGTGTGATATTGGTGTTGTGCGTGGGAGTGCTCGCATATCGCCGCAGATGCCGCCATCTCCATGGAGACATCACCGATTCTTCATCTGCTCTCACTGCCGCCTTCCACCCTGGCAACTACAAACCTCCCAGACAGGGTAAGTTCACACATAGACACTAACTCAAACATTACATCATTTAGTACACATTCACACATAATTCCTCTTTTTAATCATCATGTTTGTTTTCACAACTTTTCTTGTTTTTACTCAAATTCATTGAAGCACTTGGTTACAGTCTGCCTCTTTGTCACACTGCTATTTATATCATCCCATAAATGAATTCTCTTTATACCATTATCTCCTCTCGCCTAGTCAATTCTCCATTCTTTACTGCATTACATTTTTTACACTTGAAGCATTTGTCATGGTATCCCTTCTCTTGCTCTTGTCGTCAAATATTAATTAGCAACATTAATCCATTTCACTCGCGTCACTTTTAGCACTCTCAGCCCAGCCTGTGTCATTTCTGGTGATAAGAGAACAGCTCCTCTCTTCTCCTACGTCCACAGATAACCCTCACCCTCTGCATCCCTCTGCTCCTCCGGATCTAACAGCCACAGCAGGGGCTTTCCGCGGGCCACTCTTCTCCCTGCAGCAGGGGGTCAACGACAGCCCCCACAAAATCCCCATGACCACCTCACCCCTGCTGGACCCTTTGCCAAGTCTCAAAATCAAGGTGTATAACGCCTCCACTCTTTCCTCCCTGGAGCTCCCCACAGAAATGGGCTTAGGTGATGGGGAGATCCTCAGCCTGAAGTCGGTGGGTACTATGGGAAGAGAACGAGATTACCACAGCCACACCCTGTCCAGAGAGCCTGGGCTGAGCACCAGCGCCACCCTGGGTAATCTTGGAGGACGCCTTACCATCCCCAACACAGGTGATTATATAGTGCATACAACTGTCTTTTCACAGGCGAATGGAAGCAGAATTCATGTGAACCACATGAATCACATATAATTCAAGATAAAACACAACGCTCTCTCTCGTAGGTGTGAGTCTGCTGGTCCCCCCTGGCACAATCCCCCAGGGGAAGTTCTATGAGATGTACCTCATTATCAACAAGTGGGACAAAACGACGTGAGTGCCCTTCATCTTTATTCCTCTATTTCACTCATCTCCTCCGCAACCACGAGGCAGAGCAGACCTCGTTCTCACCTCAATCAGAAATGTTCCCATGCACGGCTCACCTACTGCGAACCACTTGAAGTTTGTTTGGAAGTTCTATCACTTTTTCTGAGGATAAAAAAGATCAACTTGTCTCAACTTCTATGCTGAAATTGGAGTGTATTAATTTCTTGCCAATTTTTGGGAAATTTGATCTTCAGTTTGCTTCAGATACATTTGTACCACCATGTTCCTCACTGTTTTATAACCATGATGTTCTTCTATAAATTAAGTCTAATGTTTTGGTAACTGTTGCAAACACCAGGTGTTCTCCCTCTGTGTGTGTGTATATGTGTGTGTGACATTTACAGGCTACCCTCTGAGGGCAGTCAGACTGTACTAAGTCCTGTGGTGAGCTGCGGCCCATCTGGTATGCTGCTGAATCGTCCCGTGGTTCTTACTTTGCCCCACTGTGCCCAACTAGACACACCTACACCTGATTGGACCCTCACACTCAAGACACAGACGCACCAGGGGGCATGGGAGGTAAGACAGCTTCTGTCTGGTATCATATAATGGATATCTCGTTGGGTTGCATCATTAAATCCTACTTCAATCTGTTTTCAGGAGGTGCTAACAGTAGGAGAGGAGACTTTGTCGTCTCCGTGCTACCTGCAGCTGGAGGAGGAGTGTTGTCATGTTCTCATGGAGCAGTTGGGAACGTACGGCCTGGTGGGCCAGTCCTGCCCTCCACAGCCTGCCTGCAAACGCTTGCAGTTGGCACTATTCGCCCCTCGAGCTCCCTGCCTCTCCCTGGACTACAGCCTCCGTATCTACTGCATCCATGACACCCCACATGCACTCAAGGTGCTGCTTGTGTGTTTGTCACTCTCTGTCTGTGTTAAAATGTCTGTTTACCTGTCTTTTTTCTGTTTACCTTTCTTCTTCTCGCCTTTCTTTTTCATCATTACTTTTATGTGTGAGTTAATCTGGCAATACTATACTTAAGGTGTAAATTTGAATAAGTGCATTGCTGGTAACTTACTTAAATGGATGCTTTGCTGAATTTTCAACCAGCTTTGTGTCATAACAATGTGGGTAGTATGTGTAATGAACTGGGATGAACCTCCCTCCATCTTGCCAGCGCCAGATCTCCCTGCTTATCTCTCAGCTCAAATTCTGCTCTTGCGGATTTTCTCTGCTCTCGGGCTGTTGCTTGAACTACAGATTGTATTTCCGCATTATTGTATACCCGCCGTAACAGACACAAGTATAGGAAGAGAGTTGCAATTTAGTCTGAGCTTGAGAGAGAGATACCCCCACCACCCAAGAGACTAAACTCTGATCAAACAGTAAACCAAGATTCTGTTACTGTATTGCCTATTTCTCAACAAAAATGTTTTCAGAAACATATTTTAGTGCATTGTTTGGCTGTAATATGAGAATTTGTGAACAGGAAGTGGGCGCCATACTGTTTTCTGTATCGTAAAAGCAACCTGGAAAAGAAAAAAAAAAACTCAGATCAAATGGTGAAACTAAGCCTGAGATTCTGTTACTGCATTGTTCATTTTTCCACCTAAAATGTTTGCAGAAACATACTTTATCGCACCGTTTAACTGTAATTCGAGATTGTTTGTTAACCAGCCAGCTGTCATATTGTTTCTTGGGGAAAAACAGCTACGCTTGCATTACCTCACCCAGCAGCAGGAGTGGTTTTTGGTCCGGTGTGGTGCAGTGCATTCTGGCAGTTGTAGGTTTTCTACCTCTTGAACGAAAGCGAATCCCTCGGCTCTTTTTTCAATTTCAAATACTTCTTTACAGCCTCAATAGACAAGATTTTTAAAAAATATAACTACTTCCATCATGTCAGCTTTACTTGTAAAGTACAGCTAACACAGAGCTTGGTTTAGTCATGAGCAACACACACATTACACATTTGTCTAAATATTCCCAAAAATCAAAACAAAAGATCCACCACACTTGCCCAGATCAAATTTTGGTATCAAACTGAATCTCCCCTACCCACCAGAGGCAACGACTCAAAATAGCACGGCACGATACAAACTCCCCAGCAAACAGCAAGTGAGCACGCCATCCAGAGAAAGTTGGACTCGCTGACGTTAGATATTTTTCCTCTCTCAGTCCCTTTTTGTATGAAGTGTTCACAGACCAGCCGGGGTAGTAAACATGAGCGCGCTGTGTGCAGTTTACTGGCATCACATTACATGATTCCTGGCTGCTAAAGTTCAAACAGCTTTCAAACTGTTAGCTCTCACACATTTCCATTTGGAGACACTGACTTTAGAGAGCGCACGACGCATTTTAATTAAGAGTTTTCAAAAGCGTGTTTTGATATGTGTTAGAATGATAAACCCATAATAAAATTAGTAACATAAATGTGTTACTAAGCCTGTCTTGTTTCCGCCTCTGGCAGGAGGTGCTGGATTTGGAGAGGAGTCTGGGTGGAGTTTTGCTTGAGGATCCCAAGCCACTGCTTTTCAAAGACAGCTACCACAACCTGCGCCTGTCCATCCACGACATTCCTCACACTCACTGGAGAAGCAAACTACTGGCAAAGTATCAGGTGAGACACTCAAAGTGTAGCAGAAAGATAACAGCCTGTTGATAGGTATTGTGCCCATAGATGCGAACATGTCCATAGAGCATCAGCACCTTTAATGATTTAGATCCATAAAACTATTGATAAATTGTCAGTAACTTTAACCCTAATAGACAATAACTCCTAAGAAAAAATTATGATCTGCCAAACTCTTTATTTCACTTCAGTAGAATGGCTTTTCTTCTCAGAAAACACAGCTAGTTGATTATTCACTTCTGTTGTAAACATCCAAACCCTCTGCTGCATTCTCTTGGCGGCCGCACCGAGATTGCAGTCTGAACCCTCCCTGAATAAACAAACAGGAAATCTGATAGCGGTCCTAATTTATGGACAGTGTGCTAAGGAAATAAATTGTCCCGTGACACACGGAGACCCAGTTGGTGGAAACACCCAATATCAAAATAAAGCATATTGCACCACTCCTCGAATGAAAACTGCATTCTAGATCCTCCCTGATTGCACTGCTCAGAGCAAAGCCACTTTTAATCACAGTGGAGAGACCATTTCCTTCTTAACATTACTCTTTGTTAACAGGAGATCCCATTCTATCACATCTGGAGCGGGAGTCAGAGACCCCTGCACTGCACCTTCAGCCTGGAGAGAGGGAGCCTGGCTGTGTCGCAGCTCACCTGTAAGATCTGCGTCCGACAGGTGGAAGGGGAGGGACAGATATTCCAGCTGCACACGGATATTCAGGAGGTAACGTAAAGGGATACTTTGCCAATTTTCAACCAGCTCTGTATTGTAACGGTGTGGGTTGTATGCGTAAATGAACTGTGGTGAACTTGCCTATATCTTGCCAGCACCAGATCTCCCTGCTTATCACTCATCTCAAATACCGATCTTGCGGATTTTCTCTGGCTCAAGGGCTGTTGCTCGAATTTCAGATTGTATTTCCGCATTATTGTATGTCCACCACAACGGATTTTGAAAATTTGCCAGTGAAAATTTTATCTGGCTCTTGGCTGTAGCTTGGCTGGCTCTTGAACTCCCTCATTTTTGTATGCGGGTCGCCACCACAGACACAAAGAGTATAGAAGTGACCAAGATTATGTTACTGTGTTGCCTATTTCTCGCCTCAAATGTATTCAAAAATATATTTTAGCTTACCATTTAACCGTAATACAAGTTCGATTGGTACCAGCCTGGCTCCGTGTTGTTTCCTGTGTCAAAATAGCCAAGCTTGCATCACGTCACCCAACAGTCGATGCATTTATTGGTCTGGTGTGTCACAGTGCGTTCTGTTTTCTGTTTCGAGGCCATCTTTCCAACAGTGAAATACTTTTTCAAGTAACGCAAAAGCTGATAAAGTTGCAATGAAAGCCACACATTTGATGCCAAAAGAAATACAGAGGTTGGTTTCATTGTGCCTCTCACCGTGTCTGTCAATCCAGACTCTACCCCCGCACTCGCCCCTCCCCTCAGGAGGCACCTGCCTGCCTTCCTCTCAAGTGGGACCCTATGCCTTTCGCCTGCCTGACTCCATCCGCCAGAAGATCTGTGCCAGTTTGGATGCACCCAGCGCCCGAGGATGTGACTGGAGACTACTGGCACGCAGCCTGGGCTTTGACAGGTCAGATCTGCCTCACATGTTTATGTGTGAAAGGCAGCCTGGTCACGCACGAGTCCAGTGTTGATACTCAGGTTCCTACTGTCAAGTGATAACTCAGAATTGTGTATAAGGTGGCATGTAGATGTTCACCGTCTGAGTTCAGATGGGGTTAGGATTTCTTTTTTTGGGGGGCATGTAGACAGACATATTCTTGTTGTACTGATTAGAATCTGGAAAACATGACGTAAACATTAAGTTTAGGGATATGGTATAGCCATGCAAGAATACATTGCTTAATGAAAAGGGATATTTCATCTCACTCAACAGCTATAACTGCTTTGTGTAATATAGCAGGTACTTGGTCATCAGTATTGGACTGTCAGAATAAAGTTGTACCAGCAGTATGCAATATACAGTATGAATGGCTTAAAATGTCTATAATCAACAATGAAGTGCTTCCTTCACTTTTCTGACATCTCACCTGGTCTTTCTTTCCCTCAGGTACTTGAATTACTTTGCAACAAAGCCGAGCCCCACAGGTGTTCTACTGGACTTATGGGAGGCTTGTCATCAAGCTGACGCAGACCTGGTCTCTTTGGCGACCGCGCTGGAAGAAATGGGCAAAAGTGAGGTGCTAGTTGTCATGACAACAGATGGGGATTGTTGATTGGTCAAGGAACAAGAGAGCAAGCCAGACTTTTTTTTTTTTTTCTCACCACCGTGATGACAATAAGAATACCTGCCTATTAATATGCACACCCCTGGCACAAATCATAAGCCCACAGAGCATTTTGGTTCCTTCACATGCACTGTATTACCTCTGCCTCATCTTCCTTTCCACTGACCCCTGATCAGCCACTGTAGCTACATACCCGCCCATTCCCATGCGTGCCATCCCATGATAACTGCTAATCTGATTCAGCTTGAATCCTCCAAAGCAATGTTGCATCTGCACGACGTGAAACCAATTTGAGGGTACGAAGGCGTAAAATGGGTGTAAAGTCGTCTGTCATGTGTGATGTTGGCTGTCTTCTTTAGAGATTGCAAATTACACTATTCTTGTATATAAATAAGAAAAGCTTTGGGACAAACTAAAAAAAAAAAAAAGATGTATTCAACACACTAAAGCACGCACAATAACACAAACAAGTCAAACGCTAGCACGGGATTACTCATGTTTCAGTAGCAGCATGAAAGTGCATGATTTAACACCATCTCACCTCATGGCAGGGGCTTTTGTTTTCTCCATTGTCATTCTGTGTGTGCAGTGAATGACAGGCAGCACCAAACTGTCTGAAACCTCCTCAGGCTACAGACAAACTTCGACACACACACACACACACAAACACACACGGACAAACTGGTCATTAACTGGCTCTGAATCAGCTAGGCTAAGATTTCCTGTCTAACTGCTTCGACTGTCGACAAATCACATGAGGTCCGAACCCTCAAGGTCTGAGGGCTTGAGCATGTCGCTTTGGGCTGAAAAAAAAAAAAAAAAAAAAGCTGCCTCTTCTTTGTGCTAGGACGGTGAATTGTGAAGTTAATTTAAGAATTGGCAGATAGCTATACCGACTGACTCTTTATATTGTACCAACAAATGCCTCAAAGCCTTGGCATATCATTCCGACTCACAGGGGTGTTTCTCTATCATCTCTCCTTGCATTCCTCTATCGCTCTGCCACACTCCTCCGATCTGTTGAGAATAAACTGCAGGGGAGCTTTCTGGTCATCCCTTAAAAGTTTCCTTTGGGGAACGCTCTTTAAGTTATTATCCATATTTGTGGATTTTTTTTTTTCATTGCCATTGCTGTTACGATCATTTAGAAGCTGTTCCATCATCTGTGCTTGTTTGGGCTGCTGAGCTGTTTTATTTTTGATTCTAGTAGAGCAGGCCAAATGGGAGAGTTAGGTGCACAGTGGATGTCTCAGTTGTGAATAATGAAATCATGTTTACTTGTTATTTTAAATATGGTGCATCTATTCAAAATGTAATCTGTAAACCATGATTAGAGGTGATCAGATGTCCAGGTGAATATACTGTATGCTGTATTGTAGGCGTTTTGCTTTGCTGTAACTGAGGGCAGTTCCCATTGTTCAGAGATGGATGTTAAAGAATAGATTAGCCTTGAATCAGCTAGGCAGCAAGGGACCATAAAATTTACCTCAACACTAACTGCATTATGTTTCTCTGTCCACCACTTATCCGTGTCCATCTGTCTATCCATCGCCCTGTAATTCATTATGTCTCCCCTGTTTCAATTTGATGACCTATTGTTACCTTTCTACGAAGCCGCCTGCTTTGTGGTCAGGGTCCTCAAGCTTTCTGCATTATCAATGTTGTTCTGTCACTTATTGTTAGATGGGAATTGAAATGCTTTCATCTGTAACTTTGTCATTACTTAAGTTCTCTGTGTTATTGAGTCTTTTTATCCCTCAAAGCAAAAAAAAAAGTGTTCATATCATTGAAACCACAAAAACCAAAACACAGGCAGTATCCCTCCTCTCAGCAGTGAGTCATGTCACTGTTTTGTGTGAATGAACTGAAAAACATAAGTGTGTGTGTATGAGTGTGTGTTGAGTGAGTGGGTATGTGTGGGCAGGTGGGTGTGCGTGTACAGTATGTGCACACGCTCAAGATCTGTCATTTCTCTTTGTAAGTGCTATGCAAGTACAAAAGAAAAGCGAAGCATTTTGACTTCTTTTGTTTCCTGGAAGAGTAATTCTATTTTTTCAGATCAGGGCATTGACAGGGTTTTGATTTTGTATCCTAAAGTGGTTTAAGAGAGGTTTAACATTTTTTGGTTCTGGTGGGATGTGTGGGAATTCTTCATCTGGATCGGAAGGATTGGATCACCGACCAAGGAAGCTAACTATTGGAGAAAAAAAAGCACATGTGGGAGAACAAAACAAAGTATGGTGCAATGGCTACAAAACAAATTGTGATTACCATCATGAACTCGTGCCCTGCAGGTCTTTGCCCGTGAGGAAGTATCTGAACACGACTAGTTCAGAACTTTGGATCCCTGAACACTGCAGGACAATTTTTTTTTCCTCGAATCTTGTTACAGAGACTGGCTAGCTGTAGACTACAGTGTTTATTCGTCCAGATTTCTTGAGTATCTGTTGGATCTTTGGCCATAGCTCTGGATAATTTATGCTGGAGCTGGACTGGATTCCTCCTCGCTCCCATCAAAGAGAAAAATTTAGCCTTTGTTCAAGAAGTCAAGACATTTTTATGGGAAAAAAACAAAATGGATTCAGTGACATTATTTTATCTCTGTAAAGTACCAATTGTAAATAAACGTCTAGCCTTCTTACCTGTAACTAAATATAATTTTTATGCAATAAATTATATTTCTTAGTTTAACAATAGTGTGTGTTTTGTTGTTATTGAATTAAAGCTTGTTATTGCAAAAGCAAACACTTAGAGAGCAGCGTGAACTAAAATCCATAGAGTAAATTACAGGCTTCTTTGAAGCACCTTGGCACAACACAACCACTAAATAAATGGCATCTGTGTTTTTATCAATTACACCCTATTTTCACAGAAAATACAGAGCTACTCAACCTGCCCCTCTTCCCATCACACCTCATTGGAAAATTCCCTTTAGGTCCATTTAGCTTTGAAAGCTTTTAACTGGCAGGCTGTCCAGCCTTCAAATTAACAAGGTTTTAGAGATGCTAATAGCGTCCTTTAAGGATTGACTCTGGGTGCTCAGATCGAGCATTCTAACCTCAGCTTTTTTACGAGTGCAGGATGTGTGGGGATTTGTCAGATTAGGCTCTTATATTGAGAACAAATATCCCAGTGCTGGAGTGAGAGTGCACTGCAGTATGGTCTTAATGGCGGGCAACACTTTGCACCTGTTTCATTAGATGCACCGTTAATTGTGGACAGATATGCCACCCTCCAGTGCATGACTTAATCGAACCTTTCATAATGCATAACGTGATGGTACAGTACAAAAGCTGACTGCAGCCTCAGTCCACCCCCTCACCTCTACACAAGATGCTTTTGTTACTTTTTATGGAATAAATCAGCAGTGGGAATAAAATTAGTTTGAAGGCGTGTAAAAATTATTATGAGAAGATGCTGCAGGTGATACCAGGACATACACATACACGATGTAAAGCATTTAGAACAGATACTCCTCTGCATTATAAAATGATAATGTTTGAGTCCACCTAAACAGAAATGAAAATAAACATATGCATTGATATGTACAATATCTAAGGTTTGCAGTGCAATTCTATGAAAGCCTCTCATCAAACATACATATCTATTCACTGCTCTGAATTATAACCTGCAGAACAAGTACATGGAGGATGTATTTGATTTTAGGCTCACAGTGGAAAAACAAACAAACACATTTTTGGAGTGTATTTTTCTCGCAGATTGTTCCAGCACAATAAGATGTGTTGTTGCCAGGGGAAAACAGCAGTTAGGCAGCTGTGAGTTGGACGGGCTCCACATTTGGACAGTGATTCATTTGATAATGATTAGTTTAGTCCAGTGGTGTCCACCTATGTGTCACAGAGCGCCAACTGTCAGAAGGTTTCAGTCCAATCATAGACAGATAACCACCTGGTGTCATGCTCCACTGTAAAGTGGATTTTTAGTCTTTTTTTTCCTCTTCTTACAGGTGTTGTATTTATTTATTTATTAATTTTCCACATTCCGGAGTAGTATCAATAAGCACATGACTGACTGTGTGATATGCTGGCCTATTCTGCCCTCTTCTGGTGAGAATCATGAGTTACCCACACTTCTCAACAAAGGGCAGTAAACTCAATGGTGCAATATAATCAAAATTAATTCTGGCATATTTTTAAATAAACAAAAAACATATGCAATATGACCGACAGTTTAAATGCTTATTGATTTTAATAAACTAATAATTATATAGGGGGAGACCACAACAACATACAGCCTCGTGGCAATACCTCAAAGTCAGGTGTAGTGATTTACATGTGATATCTGAAGGTAAGTTGAGCACTACAAAATGTATTATAGTATACTTTGTGAGCTTGATCAAGGAAAAAATATTCTATTGCAATAACTAAGACTTTTTTCATTAATGTCAGCACTGGACATCACTCAGAAATATTTGTAATTTGTCTTTGAAAACAAAAAGTCCTGCACTTTGTTTGAAAAATAATAATGCTTGTCAGTTTTACGTTTTGTAATCAGATCAGCACATATCTCACAAACCAAAGAGATATCAGATCAAATCCAACACAATTTCAATAGGCTACAGAATAAGCTGAATGTATGCTGTATATGCTCCAGGTGTATGCTACAAATTTTAGGATTTGAATGTCAAAATCAAGCAGTTTCCCTTAAAAAGCCAAATGTTCAGTTTGACTTTTAGTTAAGTTTTTTCATCATTTACATCTGTACATCTGAAAATGGTAATTACAATTTCTATCTTTTATCATTTTTAAGGAGATTTCTACATTGCAGCCATGTGGGTTTTGTTTGGTTTTTGTGCTGTTTGGTTGCTTGTCTTTCAAAAAGTATTGTGAGTTAATAGCATCTAAAACAATATATGTCCTCTATAAAGGTATGGTATCGTTTGGGCAAGTATCTTCTCTAATTATCAGTTTTTAAAATCAAATGTATTTTGGCTTATTTGTAGCCTAAATACTGCCTTTATTTTAGAACCTGAAAAGAAGTAGGTTTTATTTATCTATTTATCTATCTATTCGAGTTATTTAGCACGTAGCCTACAAACGAGTTGTTTTAATTATTTGTTTGTTTATTTGGTCGTTTGTTTGCATTTTGTTACATTGTAACAATGCAACATCCAAGTTTTAATACAGGGAAGTGTTAAATTTTAAAATCTGACAGAGGATAAATAATAAAATCAGAGAGAAAATACATAAGTAAAAAGAGAAAATATGACGACAAAAATAAAAATATAAATAAAAGACAAAAGAAGTAGGCTGCCTTCATATTTTGTTAGTACAACAATACTTCCGGTATATGTGTTGTCTTTCCACATAATAGCGTTGATTACTTTTACTTTTAATATTTTGTGTCTATTACAAACTCTTTTTAAATAAAGCTCTGGCTTGTGCCATATTAAGTATTATGTAAATGAAATTGACGTTGTTATTGAGAAAATATACGTTTTTGAGTCAGTCTCTTATAGATTTGCGTATGTTACGCTTTTATTCTGAAGGACCCGCACCGGAAGTCATCTTTAGTTGTCGCTGCTGGTGGAAGAATGTTTTTTATCAGCTGACCAGAAATGAAGTTTGCCGTGAAATGGATTTACGGGTCAGTGTAACGCTTGTGGAAACGACAGAAACTACAACCAGGGAGTGTCCAACAGTGAGGTATGTTTATATTTTATTTAATGAGCCCAACAGCAGGCTCGGGTCGAGCTGGTTAGCCAACTGTCACGTTTGTGGACACAGCCTTAGCAACGTTACTTTGACTCTTTACAGCGGTGTCCACACTAAACAAACAAAACAACCTGACGTGTCTTTTAACTTTAAGAACATAACAACAAAGACAGCGGCAGAATGAGCTGAATAATTTCGCAATGAAGGGTGAAAAAATGTTGAATGTGAAACCGGTTGTCTGCAGTGGCCAGAGGCAGACTTTGAATTCTGGAGCTGGAGTCCGTGTAATTGGCTTTTCTTGGGTAAGCATCATGTGAATACTGGTTCCTCATTAGTGGCACACATGATGCTTTAGGATGCAAGGTCAGCTTTGTTCTGTCATGTCAGCCTTCCTCTAACCTCCTTAAAAAAAGTTAAAGTAATGACCTTATATTGTGCAAGCAAGAGATGATTTGTGTCAGAAATAGATCGGAGCCCGGAGCTCTCATCTCATGACTGCTCCTACATGCTTCATTCACCACTTATTTTTATCATGTGAGGTTAGTGTAGTTTGCAGAACACGTGCAGGTGTTAAGTGAAACTGTAGTGATTGCTCAAAGTGTGAATAACAATCACATGAGAAAAGAAGTGCTGAGTTACTTTGTGTGATGAAGCATTTCACTTAGAAAAATCCCACTGTGTGTGTGGGAAAACCAAAGCCCTGACTCCAGTTATGTAAGTTCAGTGGGTTTACATCCACACACTGCTGCCAAATAGTAATGATTACAGCCGCCATTAATATTGCTGGTGCAGCGGTGGCACGGTGAGAAATGGACAATGTGTTCATGTCACATTCCACATCATCTGAATCATGATGATGAGTCATTTTTAAACTGTGTACCTTTCTGTTCCCAACTGAGGTAGTAGCTGTCATGTCCAGTGTGTTGTGTTGAAAATCAACTGAGTACAGCCTCTCTATTTTGGGTCTTTCATGTAAAGTAATACATTTGGAAAATACCTGTCAGCATGCCCAGAATTGAATGATAACTCAGGGTTAAATGTGGTTGCCCTGCAGGATCACAAGATCCAGACAACTGGACTGATCTCTACCAGCTACAGCTCAGAGATCTCTCCAGACTATGGCTTCACAACACTCAGTCAGTCTTTTCTTTTCTGGACAAGCACAAGTAAGCATCATCCAAACCTCACTCTTTGCAATAACATTATTAGTCCACAGTGATTTTTTCATTTTTCATTTTTTTCTTCTTCCCTTTCGCAGCTCTCTCTTTAGTACTTCCTGTCTTTCACTGCCTCAACCTTCCCTTTTCTCTCTCGTCTTCTCTGTGTGAGTGTCCTGTATTCTGTCCGTGAACATGGACGACACAGAGCCTGTTCAGCCCAGTCTCAACTCTAACTATGTTCCAACCACTCCCGGCAACCACCATGTATCTGAGGATGAGGAGAGCGATGACCAGAGTCCCTCGTCATCACTCCTACCCAAACATTCCTCAGTGCCTCTGGCCGTGCGCTACAGCCCAGAGGACTCCTACTGTTTTGTGTACATTATCTTCTTTCTCATGGGCATCGGCTCCCTGCTGCCCTGGAACTTCTTCATAACAGCCAAACACTACTGGCTCTACAAACTGAGTAACAACACTCATGGCAGCGGCAATAAGGAGCACCGCTCAGACCTCAGTGTGAGTGAGAGGGATGGGATACTAAATACAGCTGCTATGTATATCGAGCGTGGGTGTACACAGGAAGATGCACATTTGTGCCATTCTGCATGCTTTTCATAGAACTGTGACGGTCCTGTGACAGATGTGAGAGCTGAGTGTCTCTACACACCTGACAGATATCCATTGAAACAAAATTACACACATAGAAATGCCTTAAAGGCTTATTGAGGGCAACCAAGATGAAGGTAGAGACAGAGTGGGCAAATACATTTGCTTCTGATTTATGTCTTTGTTTCACAAATGATGAATTTGATAGATTTCTGCTACTCTTAGATTAATGCTTGATTTGTTTTGACTTAAAAACCATAGCAAGATAAGGAAGGAATATGTTCTTCTATTTCTCTCCCCTCTCCTTTCACTTCCTCTTATTTTGTGTGAGACACAAAGTGATTGCATGGGTGTATGTCCTTGTATTCAAGCAAAATCAAATGTTTTGTCTTTTCTCTAACTATTTACAGGACTACTTTGAAAGTTATCTGGCCATTGCCTCCACGATACCCTCTGTGCTGTGTCTGATCCTCAACTATGTCCTAGTTAACAGGTGAATTTCCCATATATATATATATATACACACACACACACACACACACACACACACACACACACACACACACACACACACACACTGGATGTTTGGAGATTACAATGCCTTATATATCCTATCTAGGGCCTGGAAGATTGTCATTTTAAACAGCATCTCTGCAGCAGAATACATGAATTAGTAGCTTACTATCTCACATTTGTCCAACAGCACCAAAAATCTGCTTCTTTTTTATGTTTATGTTGATGTTTGATTAAATCCTGTCTAATCCCTGTACATCTGTGCGTGCGTGCGTGCGTGCGTGTATGTGTGTGTGTGTGTGTGTGTGTGTGTGTGTGGTGTTGGCAGGTTGTCCTCAAATGTGCGGATCCTGTCTTCCCTTTTTGTGATCCTGGTGGTGTTTGTGGTGACCACAGTTCTGGTGAAGGTGGATGTGTCAGACAGCAGGACAGAGTTCTTCATTGGCACGTTGGCCAGCGTGGCTGTCGTCAGTGGAGCCTCCAACCTCTTCTCTGGCAGTGTGTTCGGGATCAGTGGGCATTTCCCCATGAGGATTTCTCAGGCCCTTATATCAGGTACAGTCAGTCCGCAGTCAGGTCAGGAATGTCTCTTGTTTAAAATAAAAATACAATAAAATATACTGTCGAGCATTTACACAAAATCATTTTACAAATACCTTTTTCTTCTATCTTGAAACCAGAAATTTTGCACTATTTAGCAACTTAATGAAGGGTTTACCAATAAAATAACTTGTCATCAAGACTATTTATGGCTTGCCACCACCATACATTGTGTGTGGGACATAATGATGGCATCTGTCTCTCTGTGTGTGGCCACACTCTGATAAACACAACAAGAACTCACATGACAGGTTTCCCCTATAGAACAGATGGCCCCATTTTGGGCAGTTTATTTTGGAGCACTTTATTTGATACATTTGCATATTAATAAATAAACACTGATGTTGCTAAAAATACTAAAGATCTCTAATGCTCTAAGATCCTCCCCTTCTTGTCAAAGGCATAGCCTGCCCTGCTCTGCTTGCTGTGCCTGTCATTGGTTTACCCTGACATTCTTACTCTAACTAATCTCACTCCTATGGCTCATTTTGGCTACAGGCAAAAGTTTTTTTTATTTTTTTAATAACAGTGTGAACAGCACAAATCACACAGAATTTGATCTTTTGGGTCACTTTCATATGTGGTTCTAAATGGGATACAGGTTTGAGGTTTTTTTTTTTTTTTTTTTTTGCAAAGCAACCTCAGACTGAACAGTCATATTGGAATTCATGTGACTTTTCTGTCACTCTTAATAGACACTGGTCACAATTCTGCGCTGTCGTGAGTCACAGGCGCTGACGGATGCAGCTGAAAGTAGCCCTTGACCTCTTGAAATTTTAGACAAATCTGTTTCAGTGAAGCCATTCACATGATGATCCCACCACTCCTGGTTCCGACTCTGCATTTAAACACACCTCCATACAGAAGCAGCAGTATTGCTCTACAAAAAGCCATATCTTTTCATCCCACATATTATCTGTTCACAAATTCACTGGCTTCTACTGCACAACAATTTATAAATGAAACCGTAAATGCTGACTTCAGCGGCCTCCATGCTTACTTCCTTATGACAGCGTGCTGTATGTGATGTCTTCGTCATTGTTCTTTTGCATATATGGGTCGTTTCAGGACCGTGAGCAGTTCACTGGAATCTGATATTGGCCACATTTAAAAAACAATGCGAACATCCAATAAAAAATGGAATCTGAGCAATAAATCCAATAAATCCACTAAGGCTTGCAGTGTGAATATAACCTATGTCATGGCAGGTGTATTGCTCAGGACCCAAGGAAGCGCAGGGCTGAGTGTGAAGTTGTATGGAGAGCAGTTCTTGAGAAATCTGCAAGAAGCAATATTAGAGGCCAAGTGAACGACCTGTTTAGAACGGGCACTAAACTAGTTGACCTTATTAACATGACTGGTTATAATTATGCCTCTTGTGTAGTGCAGAACAGGAATAAGCAGGTACAGAAAATGGATGAACATATGGGCCATTATCATGGGCCAGGAGTTTCTTCTCGTGATAGAATAATAAAAATATATATCGTAATTTTAACATTCGTGAGTCACCTCTAGGGAAACATGTCCTCTTTCACTTACCCTACTTAAGGCCAAAAAGATGGATTTATAGTTACATTTAATATATAGGGGTGATTTTGGTGGAACATGAGGAATCTTGTCTTTTTGTTAACTGACTGCACTGATCAGCGGAATCAACCAACTGAGGTCCTTTATTGTCTCAGGTCAGGCCATGGGAGGCACACTGAGTGCAGTAGCATCAATACTGGACCTGGCACTGGCAAAGGATGTGGCAGACAGCGCCCTGGCCTATTTCCTGACAGCTGACGTCTTCATCCTGCTCTGCATCATGACATATCTGCTTCTGCCCAAGCTGGCATATTCAAGGTCAGTACTAGCCAAAGATATTCTGGTTGCCTTCCGCAACTTAACACTCCAGGAGAAATTTTTAGAAACTTAACAGCTAAAGTGACGATTGAAAAGCATTTTCTTATGTAATATATATAATAATATTTCTCACATTTTAATGACATACTATACTGTGACTTTTTTTAAATCACATTTATGTGACAGGCTATACTCTATACCATAGTATAGTGTGTCATAAAAAAGTGATTTAAAAAAGTCATAGTATACTATGTCATAAAAAAGTGATTTAAAAAGGCGTAGTATAGTATGTCACAAAAAAACTAACTAAAAAAGTCATAGTATAGTATGTCATAAAAAAGTGATTAAAAAAAGTCATAGTATAGTATGTCATAATCATATGATTTAAAAAAAGTCATGGTATAGTATGTCATAAAATTTCACTAAAAAAAAGTCATAGGATACTATGTCATAAAAATATGATTTAAAAAAAGTCATAGTATAGTATGTCATAAAATTTCACTAATAAAGTCATAGTATAGTATGTCATAAAA
>NC_065524.1:16496252-16497083 GCF_006386435.1 Epinephelus moara
TAGTATAGTATGTCATCAAAACGTGATTCAAAAAGTCATAGTATAATATGTCATAAAATTTCATTAAAAAAAGTCATAGTATAGTATGTCATCAAAATGTGATTAAAAAAGTCATAGTATAGTATGACATAAAAATGTGATTAAAAAAGTCATGGTATAGTATGTCATAAAATTTCATTTAAAAAATGTAATAGTATAGTATGTCATAAAATTTCATTTAAAAAATGTCATAGTATAGTATGTCATAAAAATGTGATTAAAAAGTCAAAGTTTAGTATGTCATAAAAATGTGATTAAAAAGTCAAAGTTTAGTATGTCATAAAATTTCACTAAAAAAGTCATAGTATAGTAGGTCATAAAAAAGTGATGATAGAAATTCATAGTATAGTAAGTCATAAAAAAGTGATGATAGAAATTCATAGTATAGTATGTCATAAAAATGTGATTAAAAAAGTCATGGTGTAGCATGTCATAAAGTTTCACTAAAAAAGTCATAGTATAGTATGTCATAAAAATGTATGTAAATGTATGTCATAAAATTTCACTAAAAAAGTCATAATATAGTATGTCATAAAAAACTCAACGTATGTCATAAAATTTCACTTAAAAAGTCATAGTATATCATGTCATAAAAAAACTCACTAAAAAGTCATAGTATAGTAGGTCATAAAAAAGTGATGATAGAAATTCATAGAATAGTATGTCTTAAAAATGTGATTAAAAAAGTCATGGTGTAACATGTCTGTCTTAAAAATGTGATTAAAAAAGTCATGGTGTAACATGTCATAAAATTTCATAAAAAAAGTCATAGTATAGTATGTCATCAAAACG
>NC_065524.1:16497583-16517849 GCF_006386435.1 Epinephelus moara
AAAAAAAGGCATAGTATAGTATGTCATAAAATTTGAAATTTTAAATTGCAAATTATATTTTGATTATTCCCTCGGCCTATATTACCTGTAACCTTTATTTTAATGTATAGATACAGGAGACAACAACACCTTTTATTGTCTTGTAAAATTTACTTTCATTTGAATCTGGACACTCTACTGTAGATTAGATTCAGATTCAGCAGTGTGCATTATCTGCCAGTGTCATTCCTCAGACTGCCACCAGATGTTGTCAAAGTTGTGTTAAAATCCAAAATCCAAATGTTAAAATCCCACACGTGGGGTTAAATATATTATTATAAATATTGTAAACTTACCTGTTCAGTCACTGTTTGATTCAGTTTGGTGCATAAACAAACAAATAAATATTCCAGTCTTAATCTTTTTTTAATGTTGCATTTCACACAGATGGACTGATGACATTTAAAGCAATTTCAAAGGTTAATGTGGCCTTGAAGACAGCATTAAGGCAGTGTTGGGATAACTGCTTTAAAATGTGCTGCATTCTGTTTCTCCTCTCTGTAGACACTACATGCTGGCAGCAACGGGTGACGGAGGAGCAGCAGCAGGCACAGGGAGCAGAGTCTCCGTCCCACCTCTGCAGCCTATCCTCAAGAAGACATGGGTGCTGGGCCTGAGTGTCTTCTACGTCTTCTTCATCTCCATCATGGTGTTCCCTGCGGTATCTTCAGGGATCCAATCTGTCAACAAAGCCAGCGGCAGCCCCTGGACAACCACTTACTTTGTGCCCCTCACCAGTTTCCTCCTGTACAACGTAGCAGACTTCTGTGGCAGGCAGGCCACAGCCTGGCTGCAGGTCCCCGGCCCCACCAGCCGAGTCCTCCCTGTGCTGGTGGTGTGTCGCTCCGTCATGGTGCCACTTCTCATGTTTTGCAACTTCCAGCCGAGGGACCACCTCCACACTGTGCTATTCGCCCATGACGTGTACCCTGTGGTCTTTAACTGCCTGCTAGGCCTCACTAACGGCTACCTCGGCACTCTGCCGATGATCTATGGCCCTAAGGTGGTACCTCGAGAGCTGGCAGAGGCCACAGGAGTGGTCATGTCCTTCTTCCTCACTCTGGGACTGGCTGTAGGATCTGCTTTCTCTGTGCTTATTGTGCACTGCATTTGACAAGGCTGTTATAAAATAGCCCATCCATTCACTGTGGTATAGTTGCACTATACAGTCGAGTCTGAAGAATACCAGAACCTCAGAACTATGATGCGACGTACACCAGTACAGCCAGCTGTCTGCATGAGGGAAAGTGCTGATAAGCTTCTCATCTCTGCTCTTAACCAAAAAGCCTTTGACTACTTCATACCTCACATTGATGTGTGTTATGTTTACACTGATGTGGTTGTACCTGCCAAGACTTGATCTCTACATATATAATATCAGGAAATGGCTCTCTTAGCAACAATAGATATCAGTGCAGTCCATAAGGGACACACCACTGGACAAGTTCTTTTGTTTTTCATACTGCAAAACACACATTTTGCACAAATGTATTAGGTTCCAGGGTAAGATACCAAAAAGGTTAGGTGGAAACGCAGCTTAGGGGTGAACTTTTGTGGTACTATGTGCATTGTTATGCAGTAGGTGTTCAATATTAGTTTAGTTCAACTGTAATAAAAAAAAAACGTATAGATGGTAAAGAAGCACCACATTTTTGTGACGGATACAGCTCAAAACATGGCTGATTGTCATTCAACATGTGGTTATTCATGTCTGCCCTGTAACTACTTGATACAACTTTATAAACTGAACATTTACAGTAACAAATGAGGTCTTGGTCATCATTCTTAAATGTGCACTTAAGCTGCAGTTTTAGAACCTGTAATAGTTGAAATATTTTAAGCATACTATCGATAGGAGTTCTTTAAATGACACGAACATGACTGACTGCTGAGGTTGTACAAAACTCGGTTTCCTTGTAGCAGAAATGAACACCCTGTAATAAACAAGGAGGCAAGCTTGATAAGAATACTGACCTAAATTCAGTTTACAACAGAAGGAACAAAATAAACCAGGTGGATTGGGATCACTTTAATTGTTAAAAATTTACAGACCAACTGACAGTTGGCGCTGGGATCGAGGCAGACAACGATCGAATTCAAGATGCTCTTTGTACGTTAGAAACAGTGATTTACAAACAGTAGGAAGAGCACAAACAATGGGAGGTGAGTGGGAGGTACACTCTGAAACCAATTACCTCCATATCAGCTCCTTAAAACAAGAACACACATTTTCTCTCTACAAAATATAAAGGCAATATAAGGATCAGACATACTGCTAAAAGTAATGGCAGCCAATCGTAACACACTGAGCGGTCTCTCCTGTTTGCAATCAGTTCCTCCGGGGAGGAGGAGTCAAATACAGGTGCAGGGGGGGGGGGGGGGTCTGAAGACTCAACAGCAGCTGTCTGATGCTGTCAACACTGTACAACATGTGAAATTTTAATTTGTGTTCTTACATACACCACACCCAACTAGCAACAAAGCTAAGTAAAGCCCAACAGTGACGCTTCGTGACATCTGCTCAGTGAAGCGCTAACAGACTGAGCTGTAGGCCGCTATACACCTCATTACTCCTCCCCTGCCCCACCCCCCAGAAAAAAAATAAGTCCAGTCCCTTTCCACCATGACATCATTCAAAATATCAATGTTAATTTACACAAACTGCATTTAAGTCATTTGAGTCCATTAAAAAAGGAAAATGGGACAAAAATTAAAAGTTGGAAGCAGCACTACAGTATTTGTTTGAATTCCCTACAGATCAGTTGGCGCTTCCTCTTCCTCTATACCCACACGTGGCGTCTGCAGTGAGCCACGGCCTGAAAGACAGAAACAAGTGGTTAGACGGGTCTGTCAAAGCAAACCTGTATCAAATAAAGAGTTTACCTAATCAGGTTTAAGGGATCAGTTGTGATGTACAATACGGTTAAGGGTTATCAACTATGCATTAATTACTGTGTCATAGCCTTTCAGGAATACTTCACCCACAAGATAACCATTTGTATATCAATTAACTCACGCCGCATTACCCTGAATTTGTGATGGAAACTTTTCTTGCATGCCTCCACGGTAAATAAAGAATTCACAAAACACTCAGGCATACGCATAGCGCGGCGGGGCAGGCACACACGTTTGAACTCTGCTTGCATTTTTTGAATTGCCAACACATGCTACATGTCTGTAGTATGCAAGACTGTGTTGCAGAACTGTTAAATAGTGTTTAGGAAGTACTGAGCATACGACTGGATAAATGAGACTTGAATTACACTGCAAGATTTGTTTGAGAGCTTGGGGCAGCCCCCTGAAAGTCTTCAAGTAAGGCAGCTTTTTTTTTTTGGTTTTGTCAGCAAGTGTGGTTCTGGGGAAGTTTCGGTCTCCAGATTTAGCTACAGAGTTAGCAGTCCTTGCTTTCACGCTGATCTCCAGTTCAGGCACCCAGACCCAGGGTAGGTCTGAGTGGGATTGAGGCAGCAGCGTGGAGGAAGAGAGGCTTTGCCCGGTCAGGCTCTGAGATAACGTTATCTTCTGCTATCGCCTTAAGTGCTGAATTTACAGCTCACAGCAACTTGATAAAATAGATTACTTAAATTCATCAAGATTTTTTCCCCCCTCTTTTTATTCTTCGTTCACTGTGGAGGCATGTGAGAAAAAGAAAGTGTTCATCTCAGGGTAACACTGGGAGAGTAACTTGTATATGAATTAGCATTTTGTGGGTGAAGTATTCCTTTAAAAAGATTTATACCTTTTATATAACATTTACATTTCATTACCAGAATACATGTTTGAAAGTGAAAATGACGGAACTACTCACATCACACTGGGTTGCTGTCAGCATGTTCTTACACCAGTATGTAGGTCCCCAGATGCACTGCTCTGTTCCGAGCAGCCTGCGCACAGCTTCGGGACAGGCTCCCAATTTCTGTTGCACACAAAACACACAACTCAGATACTAGACTGGGCTAGTGCAAGCCAAATATCCCACTTACTGTTCACTACCAACAATTTATAAACAAAAATAAGTGGCACAATCAATTACCATGCACACGAAGTCTGGGTCGAGCATCTGGAGAAGCAGCTCGATAAGCACTGGTTCATATTGTTGAATCATCTGGTCACACTGTTGACACAGACACACAGGGGTTAATACAAGGCTTATTAAAAGTTACACAGGGTAAGGAGATCAAACTACAACTTCTCACCTCGCTCTGCAAGGAGTCGGGCAGGAAGCTGCATACTTTCCTCACAGCCTCCTCAATCTCTTCCTCTGTTGCGTTCTTCTCCAGAATACCATCCATGTAACGGACTGCCATCTTGCACACCTCGCAGAAGTCGCCAGCCTTAAAGCGAGCCTGGTCGAGCGCAGCTAGGAAGAATTAGACAGCACTTTATTACACAAATATGGAAAACACCTTTGGCTTCACAGAGGCAAATAAAACAAGACAATACAATAAGACCTCTCACCTTAAAAGAGCAAATTATTTTTTTAAAGGTTGATTTTAGAGTTCACACATACGACATGGCCTGCTTATAATAAGGCCGGCTAAACACTGAAAATAAGCAGTACGACACTGGACAAAACTGAAAAAAAAATAGCTTAACTTAGCAGCAAAACATTAACTGTGGTTACAGTTACAATGGAGCACATTATGTTGCAAGATTCTGGTAAAGACTCCCTCTAATAGGGTTATGGTTAATATTCTTCATAGAGAAATAAACAATTCAACAACATATCCTGTGTTTTCTGCAGTTTGAACCAATCATTTCTACGTCATCGACATAATTTTACTACAAATGTTCACAATCATTCACTTTGTAATCTTGTTCTTGTGCCTCCAGTGTTATCATCAAATGAAACTGTAAATTCGTAACATTCCTAATATGACGTGCAAAACATCTGTCGCCACCAGAGTGAACATTTGCATTTAGTGTGCTCTGAAGGGTGAACTTACGGACATAGGCGCGGCTGGCGTCATTGCAGAGTGCCAACACTGTGCAGACAGTCTTGGGGTCAGCCTGCTGCACCAGCAGCTCAATAATGGCCTGGCCGTAAGTCTCAACCAGGTCCTTACACTGGGCACTCAGAGAAGAGGGCAGATATGTGCACACCTTCTCCACAGCTTGAACCACCTCCTCCTGCGACAGAGACAAATGAATTAGCTAAAAACTAGAGTTGTGTCAAAGTAAGTGTGTTGGCAGCAGTTTTGCAGAGTTTATTTTTACTTGGAAACATCAAGAAGCACACATCCCACCTCTGTTTTCTGATCCTCCAACATAGCCTCCAACTGTTTCATCACAAACTCACAAATGGCACACTTTGGGGAATCTCGGACACGCACCATGGGCTGAAACACAAAGAGGCAATGTCTTATGTGCATGTACAAAGAAAACAGTGCTGATAAAAGTCAGAAGTCAGGTGCCCGCTATGACTTACCTTAGCAGACTTAGCAGCGACAGACTCGACCTTGGTGGCAGGGAAAAGCTTGAGAGCAGGTACAGCCTTGGCAGCGGGGATAGCCTTGGCAGCAGGTACAGTCATGGCAGCCTGCAGTTTCAGCATGGGAATGGACTTCTTCATTTCAGTACAGAAGCCAGCGTGGGCACAGATGTCCTTGGGTTGCTGAGAGAGGAAACAGACAGTTCATTTTGGATACACAGCTGATGGTCTACACACAGTGCCATATTGCATGCTGTTAACATAAACCATGTGTCTGTAATCTGCGTATCATTCCACTACATTACCACCCATGCAATATGCAGAAGTTTCTATGCTACAAAAAAAAAAAAAAAAAAAAAAAGACACCTAACACAGCTTTCTTTTACTGGTACCAAACACACAGCAATGCAGACCCATACTGACAAAAAAATGTTTACTTCTCTAGCTCACAGGCATCCATCAACATCAGCCAATGTTGAAACGCCTTACGAAGTACAATAAAGGTGGTACTTTTTTTTGGGATAAGGCTACTTCAGGGTTAGTAAAGACCAGTGCATCTGTGCATACTTTAAATATGACAGCACTGTATGCTCATTTGATGTGAAGAAACAGGAGAGAATCCTGATGTGGCCCCTCACTGCAGTATTACAACAGCCATTTAGGTGTCAACTCATCAGCCACACAAGCAGAGTATTCAGGTTAAGTAATGTAATCTCAGTTTTGATTAGATTATCATTTACATGCATCCCAGCAGGGTTAGGTGTGCAGTGCCAGGAGTGGACAGCACAAGAAGTGAGAGCTAAGGGGTTAGGAAGCTACAAGCTGAACACAGATAGACCTACCTGTTCCTGGGGAGCAGCACACAAAACCCAGAGCAGGAGAAAACAGAGCAGGACAACATGAATGGAGGGGAGAAACGTAAAGATGGAATACAGGGCAAGAACAAAAAAAAAAAAAAAAGACAAGAAAAATAAATTAAAAGAAAGACAGAAAGCGATTTAAAGATGTGAATAAACTGAGGGCAGCAGGCCAGGTAGTGCTGCAAGACTGAATATGAGCTTAGCACTACCAAAACATACAAATGATCAGACTCATTAGTTTTGATGATTATGCTCGCCATTGATTATTAGAGGATAATGACCATTTATGTTACAATGTGGCTTAAATATACAAACACAAAAAGGTTTTACTGAACTACTTTTTAAATCACTGAGGCACATGAAGAGGGAGGGTGAACACTCACCATGGACATGAGCTGCTGCACAACCAGTTCACCGTACTGGCCAACATACTGCTTGCACTGCAATGAGGGAAAAATACATATATACACATACAGCACTTTTTGTTGACAAAGAAAAATATGCACTTAGTCAAACTTCCTCCACTCCCGTAGGTCTCTTACCATTTCAGACAAGCCTGGTCCCAACAGGTCACACTGGTTCTCAATATTCTCAATGAGAGAGTCAATAAATGAGGTGTTTCTCTTGGCTTCCACCTGAGCATCAGTCAGGAACTTGATGCAGTCCTGGCACACGTCTTCATTTGTCTATGAGGAAGTCAAGATTCAAGGTCAAATAAAGACAATACTCATCAACAACATGTTATAAACACTGACGGGAGTTTAACAAGATACCTGCTTCTCTTGTTTCGGGGCCTCCTGCTTGGAGCTAGCCTGAGGATAGAGGAGTTGGGGCACATTGAGGAGGAAGGGAGACACTTTCTGGGCAAGGTCCACCTGAGGGATTTCATTGGACACAAGCTGCTCCTGGGCCTGAACCTTAGCCAGGGCTACCTGCTGAGACTGACACAGCCCCATGGCTGCACACACCACACCGGGATCCTCCTAAAAAAAAAAACAACAACTTTGAAGTTATTTAAAAAACTAGGCACATATTTATAGCCACTTTGTAGCTGAGTGCTTTATTTCAAAAGTCTTGTGTATAGGTTAGCTGTAAGCACAGGTAAAATACTTAAAAATAACCCCTAGCTTTCAAGTATGGATGACACACATGGTTTAAAGGAAATTAAACCTGGTCACACTATCTTGAGAGGTCATGTTCCGTTTTTACAGGATCTAATAAAATGTCTCTTCTATTCTCAAAAGCGGTTGTAGCAGGTGAGAGTTGAAACAAAGAAACGACATCAAAAGCTCCCGGTCATGAGGTTTAGTATTACACAATGATGACTCTGTTCCCATTTAGACTTGGACTCACTTCCCCATCAATAGCCCTTATTCTGCTCCCTGCACTTTGCTCACAGACACTTCTCTTTTCCATTTTGACACTGAGGGGCAGATAAACCATTCAGAGTCTTAGATGAAGCCAAATGATAAACTGATCAGAAACCAAATCTCCAAAATGTTTCAATAAGATTGCTGGCAAAACATGTTTTATTTGAAAGCATCTCATTAAAGGTTTAAATGTAAACCCCATAAAGGCACCATTAAAATGTGAACTTGTGGTGTGCCTAAACTACATTTTTTGGTTAAATGTTGCAACCCTGGGCTTAAACCACAGGTTTCTGATCCATATTCAAACTGAAAATATGCTGAGATTGAGACAAACAGGAGGACAGTGCTCACCAGTTCTCCTTTAATGATTCCCATGAGGATGGGATAGTAGTTATCCACGATCTCCTTGCACTCTGCGGTCAGACCTTGATCAGGGATGAGCTGGCAGGCCTTCTCCAGGTAGCCAAGAACCTCAGCCTGCAATCAGACAAATACCCAGACGTCTTACAAAAGGAGCGTTAAATTCTTGGTATAGTTGAAGACAACATATTTGTTTATCTGAACACAAAGGGAAATTTTGGCTGTGATCAGCAGCTCTATAGCTTGCTCTGTTGGGTTGGTCCTCCCAGAAAAGTTTAGCCACCCAAGGATGCTAAAAATTTGGCACTGAGGTAAGGTAGGTAAGTGTAGGTGTGTGTGTACGTGAAGATGTGCAATTGTGTTCACTGCAATTGGTGTCGCAACTGAGGGAATGCATTCGTGTACGTGGTCGCATCAGTTGCGAATTTGCAATGTTTTAATCTTACCTCAGTGTCATTGTCCTTCAGTAGCTGCTCCACCACAGTCAACACCTCTTTACACAGGTCACATGGCACTGATTTCTGAAACAGAACAATTGGCTGTGTGAATAAAAATGTCCCACTGATTTCCAAGTGTTCAGAATATCTTGAACACAAAAAAGAAATGCACAGAAGTTTAATAAGGATGAGCATGTGCCTTCTGCTAACGATGCATTTTAATAAAATTTTTCTGAACAAACAGAATATGAACGGCACTTGTCACTGTCATAGAAACAGAAATGCAAATGAGTCTCACCATCTGGGGTTTGTTCCAGACATTCTGCTGGCAGTGAGTCACAGCTCCACACAGAGACGCCGTCTTTACATTCTGACACCAGTAGGGGGGTCCACGAGCACACTGCTCAGTGCCCAGCAGAGGGGTCGCGACAGCTGCAAAATAAACAAAAAGTCCAATGTCATACCTTTTTGAGAAAGGACACACATGACAAAAACTGTATCCCTGGATATGTTATTGCTGTTTGAAGAGGAAAATAAGACACAAGCAGAAACAGTCTTTAAATCTGCAGATTAAATGTTTCGTTTATTCCTTTAGGAGGCACTGCACCTATTGGTTTGGGTTTTTTCCTGCTCTCTAGCTTTCTACAGTAGACAGTTTAAGTTAAGTTATCTAGACCAGTGGTTCTCAACCAGGGGTCTGGCCATCCCCAGGGGTCCTTGAGGGAGTTCCAGGGGGTCCACATAAAAAGGGGGAAAGAAAATGGGGAAGATAATTTTCTACAATTTAATTCACCATAGAAGTAAGCCCAATGTGAGCAAGAGTCATAAAGTGACCAGCCCAATCAAAGGTTTCACTTCCTCCACAGTTATTTCCTTAACTGTAGTTGACAACTATAAGATTCTGGTCTAAATCACATCTGACGGATCTGGGGTGCGTGCCGTAATATGTATTGATTTAGAGATACTTGACATGATAAAGTTGAGAACCACCGATCTAGACACAGTTCTCTCCTAAGAAAATGCAGTTTAGTCTAGTCTGCCACACCTTTTGCTTAATCTCCCTGGTGATCATGCTATGAGGAAATTCAAGACTGGCATTAGGGCTGGGCGATAAATCGATTAATTCGAATTTGTAGTTTAGGCCGATTTGTTTTAATGAAAATCGAGTTTCTATTTAAAACCCGCCACCGTCGCTCCACACTGGGCTGCCGTAGTTCAGAGTGGGCTCACCCATCCCCCCCGCGCGCTTGATACACAAACAACATGGCAGCGAGCGCTGAAGAACTCGTTCTCAAGAAAGCGAACGAGTTCTTCAGCGCTTTTGTGTGCTCACCTGTGTCTGTGAGTGTGTGTGTGTGTGTGTGTGTGTGTGTGTGCGCGTGCGCATCAGGGCCGAACTCCGCCGTGCGCGACACAGAGAGCAGAGGAGGATTTTAGACGCGCAGGAGGATTTTAGACGCGCACCGTGTAGGGACATAAATGACATGCCGTTGTGTAAATAAGATAAATATGTGTTAACAACGCCAAGCTGGCAGACCCCCGAACCGTAGTAAAGGGACCTCCGAAGACCATTAGCCCCTTTAGCTTGTGTTAGCTCGTTGTGGCAACAACACATAAACAACGGGACTTCGTCTGCGTTAAAGAACGGCACTTTATTTTCAGCACTGCAGGGATGGTGCACAGCCTCTCTCATCAGTGTCTGACGTTTACATAGAGGGAAATAACTCAAAAACAGCATGCAGAACTGCGTAGGCTCCTTCACTGTGGCCGCTCGATGTAAACAACGGAGCACATGCCTCACTAGGTTCGTTCGAGATGAGCCAGTTCTGCGCAGATTCGATCACCGGCGATCGGCGCACAATGCATGCCGGTTAGTTTTGTGTCCGACTTCATCCCGACTTGCTCTGACGTATTACAAAAGTGGACGTCGATAAAGCCGCGAGAGCGAGGCGGCCACAGTTTTTAGAGCCAGGCGCTGCAGTTGCTCTCCACCGACTGCACCGCCTGGCTCCCACCTGATCTAACAGCTGATTGGTTTAGACGTCGACTCAACAAGATGACGTTTTAGATAAACTACTCATTTTTGTTGAATTCTAGAGATTAAGATTGTATTTGTCTGATCTGAAGGTTTATTCTGTGAACAGAAAACATGTTGTGTGACTGATGGTGAAAACAAACTGATATATGGGTCTGATCACTTTTTTAATGAACTGACATCATTCCAGACAGGATGTAAGTGTGTCTGTGACTTCCTGCACGGACTGAAGGCTGCTGGAAACTGTCGGGAAACTGTCCGACTTCACCGCAGCTTTTTGTCACCGCCCCCCGCTGCGGCCGCCTGCTCTCGTCTACTTTTCAGGCGAGGCGCAGTTCATCTCGAACGAGCCTATTTTCTTCCTGTGGCGCATCCGTCTGACGTCACACACCACGCCCGGCGCACTAACGTCTCATACCTCCAACATCAACTACACACATACACAACTCCACACACACACAAGCCACACACATCAGGCTCAGCCTGTAACATAAGGCTATTTAGTTTGTTTAATAAAAGAACAAGGTATACCTGTTCTATAGGAAAGGTAACCTTAAATGACTTCTGTTGTGGTCCAATATAATGGTAGGGGAAACACTGCCGTATGATAAAAAAAAGGGGTCCGGTGGAAAGCAATCACAGATGCAGTCGCCATGTATATTGCAAGAGATATGGTGCCCATATATAGGCTACCGTGGAAAAGCTGGGGTTTATTCACATGCTGAAAGCTTTGGACCCCAGGTATGTGCTACCAGGCCGCAATTTTTTTTTATTTTTTTTTTATAAATGGGAGGGGAAAAAATCGATTTAAATCGTGAATCGGATTTTTTTGTGAAAAAATCGGAGATTTTTTTTAGGCCATATCGCCCAGCCCTAACTGGCATATTTGCTCCAACCATTAAAGGAGGATTTAAAAAAAAAAAAAAAAAAAAAATCACAAGCAGTGACACTGCCCAGCAGGTTTAATGAAAAACATTATGGAGAAAAGGCCACCCTAAAGCTCGTCAGATGCGGTTTAAGATATTTTGCAGATGACAAAAAGCAGAGTTTTATTTTAAAAGAACCTACTTTATTTAAATGAACTAAAACTTTTATCTCTGAGTACTTTATTAGACTCAGAGATACCACATCAACAACTTAAAGTTGACACTGAAGATCCCAAATGTATTGAAACTGACTCCGCATGGTTGGGATCAATCAGGACTTTCACAACGGCAGCTATGATTTTGCAGTTTCATACAGAAAGATTCATTTTGACGTTTCAATAAAAAAAAAGTGCTCCTCAGTCACCTGCTTGAGCCTGTTGTTGAGGGCCAAGATAGATCAGTGGGCTTGCTCTGTGAAGCTGTAAACACTAACTGTTTTATAACTGCCAGTTGTGTAAAAAATCCTATTAGCTAAAATATTAAGTCGCATTAGAAGATGCCTCTAAATCTGGCACAATTTCCCTCCACCAACTTGCCAAAACCAACCAGCCAGAGAGCAGCAGACCAAGAGGAAACACCTTAAGGGAAATTCATTATTCAAATATGTACCACAGTTGCAAAAGTGGGAAATGGTGGTATGCACTTAGTGACAGTATATTTTAGGCCAAGGCAAAAAAAAAGGGTTAATGTTTACAGTTCTCCATTTCACTGAGGTGGAAAAAAGTGATGTGGGAAAGAACATAATAGTTTGTAGAACCGTTTCCTGCTTTCACTACTGCCCTCCCAAACCCTGCTTGAGAAACAGTTCATCGCTACATCTCTCATTAATCAACTAAGCCCTAACTACATTTGGAATTATGACTAAAGCGCTGTTGGATTAACATATTAATTGATTCAAACCCAATAGTTCACTCAGAATATAAACAAGTACGCAAGTCCTGCCCAATTCAAGGTGGAGCCTTTGGTGATAACAACCAGGAGCTGGCAAAAAAGGCCAGGCTGCACCGATAAACCTTCTTATCACCCAGTTACACCACTGTGAGACCCTTCTGGCTCATTATTCATACCAACAGAGTTACAGTGCAGGCAGGACACTCCCACTTTCCACCACAGTCACATGAGCAGTCAGACAAAATAACAAGCTGTTCTCAAGCAGACAGACTGTTCCAACATGGATGACATCTCTGCACATAAGGTTGTGCACTGTAAATTGTTTACAGCTAACAAGGCAATACACAGCAAGATAAAAATGTGTTGTAAACTTCTATTGGCCTTATATGACCATCCACAACAGAAAAACAAGTCATCTGTTAGACAGCCAACACTCGTTTTACGAGAAGTCAGCAAAAACAGACAGTGTCATGTCATGTACAGGCCTATATCTGACTCACTTTCTGTGGCCGTGATTCTGAAACAGAAAACTCATCATAATGTGAGTGAATCAACATCACATGACACAGCAAGCACAAAAGGCTATGAACAGGATTCAGATTACATTGTTCAACAACAGCAAGTTGCCTTTGAGACAGTTTAAGTGTGCAAGGTTACACATGCATACATAAAACTTGTTGAACGATATGATTGAGCCCTAAGCTTATTACATGCACATGGAAGAATGTGGAAGTGGAAAGACGACATTACATAAAACTTTTTTGACCCAGGAGTCAGCCTTGTGATAAGCACTAAACACACAAAGCACAAATACCACGACTTAAAGAAACCAATATTGCACATAGAGTGCAAGGAACCACAGCTTGTGCTCTGATAAGAAACAAGCTGGGACATTCATTTCAGATCCATACTTCAAATACCATGAAGCCAAGTCAACAATATGTAACTGTATAAATAGCCTTGTCGTCTGTATGTTATACATTGCTTCATGGCAGCAGTAACTTAGCTAAGTGTTGGTTTCATTGACCCAGTTTGTCTGAATATGAAGATACGTTAGCTAGGCTATTAGTGGCACAAGTACACATGAAGACACATACTGGTACCACTAAATTAAAAATAATGTGAGGAACAAAAACCGAAACTTGGACTGACCTTCAACTAAAAAACAGAAATGAAAGTCGCCGGTTTGGACGCTCCTATCTGAACTTCCCCATACAACCAGACAAAGGGTCAATAAAGCACCACATGTAGAACAATGTCAAGTTAAAGCATGTAAATTGAGGCGGATCAGCCCTTGAAACATAATGAGAAAACATTTACCTATACCGACATAAACAACACGCAAATTATCTCAAAAGTGTTAGCTAGATGCTAAAGTACCTTAGCTAGCCTTACGCTAATGATTCCTATATAATCTACAAGAGCATGTACTGTTCAAAATCATAATTAAAGATAACAGGCTAATGTTGCTGGCAAAATGTAACTAGCTAGCCAGCTAGCGTTAGCTTGCAGGCTAATGTTAGCCGAGTTGTCACGGGCCAACAATAACGCCTTAAAACCTCAAAGGCAAGCGATTAAAAATGACTTAACAGAACTGCTTTGCAGATTTGGCAAATTAATTTAATTAGGACAAACACATAATATCTGTTTATAAGTTAACACTGTTTAAACCGGCACGTTAGCCGATATGTAACCGTTAACGTTACTGTTTACCACAGCAAATGCCGCACGAGACGCTTCCGCGTTTCATGTTGAAACGCTTTTAGCTAGTTAACGTTACACAACCACAAAGCCTTTAAGTGCACCACGGTATGGACGACGTACAAAAACAGCATTATCTTATTCCCATACGTGTTGATATTACCTGAGGTCACGAAAAGCAGAGTTAGGAGCAGCATGACTCCGCTGTTTTCCGGCTCGTCTGACTGTTTATATGTCTCAGTGAAGGGTGAAAATCGGCTGTAGAGCGGTGAGCACTGCAATGCAGACGGTGAGGCTTGTTGATGCCTTTATGGTGTCTCATTGTCAGCTGACAAGACATGTGACTCCGCCTCGGCGTGACTGATGTGATCATAGTGTAAAGATCAAGACGTACTTAAGACATTCAAACACACATATATTTACCAGGAGTGTGAAATAGGTCTATTTTCATAATTCTTTAGTGGTTAGTGATGTTTTGGGAGGAATATTATCCAGTTTTATTTTTATATTAAACACCACAGTTTTCATTTTGCAGTTATTTCTGTAGTATCTGTATAGCTTATCACTTTAAATATGATTTCTCAGTGTCTTAACAGAGAGACAAAAACAACAAGAATCAACTGTAAGTTTCAACTGCTCCCAGGACATAAATGCATGGTGTGATTACAGTGGGGTTAGGTATGGCCAAACAAATGTGGATCAACTTACACAAATGCCATTCCAGCTAAGACAAACAAGCTGGAAAAAGTCCCTGAAAAACATTAGCAACCTTGATCTCTTAAAATAATGGGGCGGTTGTTTAATTTGATCCCATGAGGACAACTCACCCCAGTTTGGAAGCTCAGTGGCAGTGTAATAGCTGCTTATTTCTGAACAGTGTTTTCTCAGAGTTCATTGATCAAGTCTGGATATTTGCTCAACCAGTTAAAAATTGCAGAACTGCATAAACCACAAAAACATCATGTGGAGTACACTGTCTAAAATGTGAAAAAAAAAAAAAAAAAAAAAAAGATTACAAGACAAACTTGCAACTATGATAGAAAAAATTACTTTATTATGACATAACATACAAATGTAGGTTAACAACTATGGAAAAGGTCAAAGAGGGAAGCATCACGCTGTACATCTTCTGGCTTTCGGCTGCAAAAACCTGTAAAACAAAAGGGAACAACTATTACACAGGGTTAAGTTACAGCACAGTCAGCAAAGCATGATCTCCATAAACAGAAGGTAAAGGGCGCTGACTGCATGAACACATTTAATGAAGTCAGTGTAAGGTTACATTGACCATGTTTTAAAGCTGACCAATACTGATTTTTTGAGGATGATAGCAATATCAGTATTTGAGGGTTGTTTTTTATGATAGACACATACCAGTAACATTTTCATAAAGATCCACAACAGTTGTTTCTTAAAGATTTGTGGCATGTACTAAGCATGAAATTTCACAGTTGAACAACAAGCAGTGCTTTTCAGTGGTCAAACTATGTAATGGTGACAAATTTCTAAATTAATATATTTGGCACTTTGTACTGCAACTTCTTGTTAATTAGTCTTTCCTGATTTATCCTTGATTTTCTTTTTTATTCGCCTGTTAACTACAAGGAGGCCACCACCTTCAAACCTTACACTGTTGAGCAAGTTCGTTACCCTAACAACTATTTACATAAGCAATTCAATTCTTCCTAAAGGTGCCTTTCACGCCCTTTAAGGCCAAGATGACTTTCACGTACAAAAAGGTCAGAACACCACAGTCATGAGGCAGGGCAGTGTCTACTTATCAGTAAAGGGAATATAAGTATCTGGTCGTTGCCTAGTACAAACCCAAGTCTAAAAAAGTTGGGAAGGTGTGTACAATGTAAGTAAAATCAGAATGCAATGTTTTGTGAATCTTTTTTTTTTTTTTTTTTTACTTATATTCAATTGAATACAGTATAAAGACAAGATATTTAATGTTCAAACTCATAGATTTGTAAAACACACACTCATTCTGAATTTGATGCCTGCAACACCAAAAATAGTTGGGACATCACCATATTTACAACTGTGTGGTATTCTATTTTTTTTAATTCTTATTTCTATTTATGTATATGTTGTGTTGTACATTGTAGCATAATACACATTTTATATTTCTACTACTTTACATACTTGTTTTATACATTGTAATGTAGCAAAATGGACATATTTTTAGATTTTTAAACACACTCACATACTTGGCATATTATACGCATTTTATATTTTTAAATATTTTACATACTAGTGTCAACATTGTAGCATAATGCACATATTTTCATCTTTATATATTTGAATACTTTATATGTTCATACTTTTTATTTCTACTTTCTTGTTATTCTAAATGCTTTCCATCAGAGTGACTGTAATGTTATACAATTTACCCCCTGAGATCAATTAAGTATTTCTGATTCTGATTTTCTTTTAACAGCACTCAGTTAGCGTTTGCGAGCAAAGGACACTAACTGTTAAATTACGGAAAGTAAAAAAAAAAAAAAAATCCCATTCTTGATATACGACCTTAGCTGCTCAATGGTCCAGGGTTGCCATCATCATATTTTGCGCTTCATAATGTGCTTCACATGCTCAGTGGGAGACAGGTCTGGACTACAGGCAGGCAAGTCTAGTACCTGCACACTTTTATTATGAAGCCAAGCTTTTGTAACACATGCAGAATGTGGCTTTGAATTGTCTTGCTGGAATAAGCAGGGATGTCCCTGAAAAAGACAGTGTGTGGTTGGCAGCATATCTTGTTTTAAAACCTGTTTGTACCCTTCAGCATTCATGGTGTCTTCAGAGATGTGCAAGTTTGCCATGCCATGGCCACTACACCACCCCCATACCATCACAGATGCTGGCTTTTCAACTTTGTGCTGGTAACAATCTGGACTGTCCTTTTCCTCTTTAGCTTGAAGGCCAATCTGAAATGTGGACTGGTCAGACCACAACACACTTTTCACTTTGTGTCAGTCCACCTCAGATGTGCTTGGGCCCAGAGAGGTCAGCAGCGTTTCTGGATGTTGTTGATAAATGGTTTTCTCTTTGCATGGAAGAGTCCTAACTTGCATTTGTAGATGCAGAAATGAGCTGTGTTTACCGACAATGATTTTCCAAAGAGTTTCAAAGCCTATATGGTAATATCCTTTATACAGTCATGTTGGTTTTTAATGCAGTACTGCCTGAAAGAAAGGTCACAGGAAGTGTTTTATGTTATGGATTGTATATGGTGAAACCCTAAATTCTTTGTAATTGTGTGTTGAGAAACGTCCTTAAACTGTGACTGTGACAAAGCAATGAATATTGCTCCCTCCTTGCTTGTGAACAAGTGAGCCTTTTGAGGATGCCCCTTTCAGACTGTCATAATACTACCACCTGTCACCAATAACCTGTTTACATTCAACAACTTTCCCATCTTGTGTGTTGCAGACATTAAATTCAGAATGAGTGTATATACAAAGAAAAAAAAGTGAATCAGTTTGAACATTAAATATTGTGTCTTTGCACTGTACTCAATTGAATATAGGTCGCAAAGGATTCTCACATCATTGCATTCTGTTTTTATTTACGTTTTACACAGCGTCCCAGCTTTTTTGGAATTGGGGCTGTAGTGGTAGTTTTGTACATCACTTCAACTGGTTTTAACCAACAGCTTACAAATTCACAGATTTTTAGATCAAATCCACTAACCTATTTAGATTCTTATTAACCTAGGGTGCACTGAAATGATTAGTCAATTGGCTGGTCAGCTGACAGTGAATTCATAAACTCCAATTATTGTTTTTGTCAATTCATTAACCAACAACAGCACAACTTGGGTGTCACAGCCTTGCAAATGTATTGAGTTGTTTGATACTCTTGGTTTCAAACAGATGCATAATGTAGCTTTTACACCTTTACCCTCATCAGCCATTCCTTACATTTAATCACTGCTGGGGGCCACAGCAGCTACTGCTGGAGACCTGGTCGTCCTTCTTCAGCACAGTGGGCCTCACCACGTCCACATCACGATGCAGGTGGTCTAATAACCCTGTGAGGATGCTGGGGGCTGCGTAGAAATCGACCAGAAAGTAAGACCCCCGGGCGTGCCTCTGATTGTGTTTGGTTATCTTGAAGGGCAGCAATCTCTCCCCCAGGTTCTCCAAGTCCCTCACCACCGCGCCTCGCTCCATCAAAGTCTCCACTGTCCGCCGGAGAGCAGCCGCCATCTCCGGCCGCTGCATCGCCTTCAGGATCAGGGCCAGCTCGTAGCGAGGCATGGCAGCGGCGAAGAAGTCCTCGATTCACGCTTTGAATTCAGCAGTGGGTTGCTGTCACTGCCAGAAGAGTCAGCTCAGAGCATAGACTGTAGCTGTGGCTCAGAGTCGACCATGTTATGACACGAGGGACAAGAAAGGTCTTCGGTGATGACGTAAAAAGCATGCGCCTATATTGATAACGACATTGGAGCCGAAGTCCTAGCCGGCCGCCATCTTGGATGGGTCTCGCTTCGCCTCCACAGTGCATTCACTTCTATTGAGGAAGGCCAGTCACGTCGAAGAAATATGCTGTGATTTTTGATGCACTACCACAGGGTGTGCTGCAGCTTCTTAAAGGGACTGCAAGAAATGCTGCTGTTGCAGAAAATTATAATTGTGATATTTTTGTGGGCGAAGTAGACATTACAAAAAAATCCTGCTCTAACACATATTTGAGAAGCTGCTTACAATCAAGGATTCTGCCTAGAGGTCAAATTTACTGGACTGCACAATTTGGAGAGGTTAAGTGGCACAAAGCGTGGCTGGTTGGTGACGAATTCTGTCTTAATAACAAGGTGAAAGAAGTTTCGTTTAAAATTTTACATCAAATCTACCCTGCAAAGAAAACACTAGAAAGATTTAAACTGGACATTGAATATGTGTGTGATTTTTGTGGACTTGAAGATGAAACCATCTCTCACTTATTTTATCAATGTACTTACAGTAGAACTTTTTGGAAAGATGTTCAACATTTTGTGCAAGAGAAAACAGGAAGAACACATTTTTATTTATTTTGATGACCAAGACAAAGATTTGTGTTTTTTCTGTCAGTTGATCTTGAGTTTGGGGAAATTTCACAGTTTTTTCTGTCAGTTGATCTTGAGTTTGGGGAAATTTCACATCCATAAAAACAAATGGGTCAAATCTAAACCAAACATTGTACCCTTTCGACAAGAACTGCACCGTTATGCTGCCACAATCAAGAACATTAGAAATAAGAAAGCCGCAAAAACATACTCTATTATGGAGAAATTTTGTGGAAGTGATCTGTAAAGGCCTCTGGCTGTTTTTTGTTTTTTTTTTTTACTCTTGCTTTGTGTGTATCTCTGCACTCTCTGCTCTCTCTGGTTTGTAAGTATCTATGGGTGTATGTCTGTATGTAAGGTCTTGTGTGTCGCACAATAAAAAAATTTTTAAAAAAAACTTCTATTGAGGAAGGAGCTGTATGCACAAGTAGAATGAGTAAAATAGAATAACTCACTGAATTTTCAACTGATTTTCAAGCGGTTTGGTTTGTTACAAACGGCACACATGTAGTTATGATACAGGATGCTTTCGTAAATTAAAAATGCGGGATTTCATGCTGTAATACTTTCTGGAGATAGCAACAGTATGTTATTTAGGTCACAACACAGTTCTTTTATTCACCTCAACCCTGTATAAACATATATACTGTATAAACACAATATACACAATACAAAACATTCTAACCGCTTCATCCTCTTGAGGGTCGCGGGGGGGGNACACATGTAGTTATGATACAGGATGCTTTCGTAAATTAAAAATGCGGGATTTCATGCTGTAATACTTTCTGGAGATAGCAACAGTATGTTATTTAGGTCACAACACAGTTCTTTTATTCACCTCAACCCTGTATAAACATATATACTGTATAAACACAATATACACAATACAAAACATTCTAACCGCTTCATCCTCTTGAGGGTCGCGGGGGGGGGGGCTGGAGTCTATCCCAGCTGACATCGGGCGAGAGGCAGGGTACACCCTGGACAGGTCGCCAGACTATCGCAGGGCTGACACATAGAGACAAACAACCATTCACGCTCACATTCACACCTACGGACAATTTAGAGTTATCAATTAACCTAGTCCCCAATCTGCATGTCTTTGGACTGTGGGAGGAAGCCGGAGTGCCCGGAGAGAACCCACGCTGACACGGGGAGAACAT